>NC_077223.1:98721798-99021798 GCF_024763615.1 Phlebotomus papatasi
AGTTGTTATTGTTTATGAAAATAATAAGGATATTTTTATTGACATGTAATGGACAATAAGATTTCATTTATAAAAGAAAAACCAGACTTGCTCTGAAACTTGAAATACCCAGATGGATTTAAATTATTACGTATAACAAAATTTCGTTATTTGTTTATTTGCAAATAATAAAAATTATGCTTATGCTAATTTTCATTTAAAATTTAGATCTTTCGGTGTTTGTCAGATGCAGCTTTTTTTCTTAAATAAAAGATCTCAAATTTTCTTCATAGAACTTTCAACCCTGCACTGAGAGAAATCCGAAAAAGTTAAAATAACATTCCGGAAATGTTAATTTTACCCTGCAGTATTGATCCGAAATCGGTGTAAATATTACCCTTTATAGGTGTATTAGGGGTTAAAGGTGCCTTTTTTCATGTTAATTTTACCCTTAATAAGGTGTAAAATTAACATTAAAAAATGTTGATATATTTTTACACCTAAAAAGTGTTAAAGTTCTGAGGAAAAAATGTTAATCGCACCCTCTTTTTCTTCTCAGTGTGGGTACGGGTCTTCTTCCGTAGGATGGAGTCATACCAAATCCATACCGAGAGTCGGAAGCGATGAAGAAAATTTGAGCTCTTTTATTTGAGAATAAGAAGTCGCTTCTGCCGAACATCCGATGATATGAATTCAAAATAAATCCGTCAGATTTCTAATCGATTTAAATGTATTTTTTAATTCTAACAGTTAGATTAGCAAAAGCATTTTAAAATTTAGAATCTTTAAATTTCTGAAGAAAAACTAGATTTCTTCCTGAATATCTTCATTGTCATTTTCAACCGCTTGTCCCTATAGGGGTCTCAGGTCTCAAATCTTTGGGAAGATTGTCGCGGTCAAGCCCAAGGTACTTCAAGGCGAGATCCTGAATTTGATTCAAGCAGCTTGTCCTAGGTTTGACACGAGGTCGACACCTCCTCACAATGGCTTGCATAGCTTTCCTTGGGAATCTTTTTTCATTCATTAATTTTTGTAAACACTAATTTTTTAATTTTTTAGAACACTGATTTTTTAAATTGTACAATCTACCGATTGAAACCTATAACCAGGCCTTTCATTGAGTTCCCGTGGATTAGATGTCATGAAATAATTCGGAATTTTAGATAGGACAATGTGATAAGGCCCGAGCTTAAGAGACAAAGCAATTTTTATAGCCTTAGAAAAGTTTAGACGTGATTACTAATGAAAATTAGTTGTTCGGGCGATTATTATCAAATCTATTTAAAATAGTTCTTATATTCTTAAAACATTATTCTCATAATAAATTTATTAGTAGTGAGAATATAAGACAATATTTACGTGGATAATTTGCGGTAATTATTTCATAATGCTTTCATACAATTATATTTGCTTGTGCTAATTAAATGAAATCATTATCCCAACTAATATTGGTCACTAATTCCTTTTAATTCTCACAACCAATGTAAATAGATGGGCCTATATTTTCATAAAGTTATGACTACTTTTCCAATAGTAAAGAGTGGTTTTTATTTTAGTAATGCGTTGAAGCTCTTTCGAATTTTAAGCAACTAATAAGAAATATGCATCACAATGAATGCTATATAGTAACCACAACTAATATGATATAGTTATTACAGCCAATAAGATGGGTATTAACCTCATTTATTTAGTAATTGGAACTAATATGTTATAGTACCCATTACTATTTTGATTTAGTTGTGATAACTAAATGAAAAGGATACTTTAACTAACTGTGGTCAACTATTTCATTTAGTTACCCAAACTAAATATATAGTTGGGTCTATATTTACTATATTTTATAGTTCTAATAACTGCATATGAGCTTGTACGAACTAATTTTTTCTAAGAGTGTAGATTGAGCAGAAGTATATCTAAGTGAAAGGGAACCGGCGAGCATCGGAGGGAGAGGTAGCTTAAAAGGAGTCAATTTTATACTGATGCTTTTAGCTCGGATTTCAAGCCTTCCTCAGTGGTTAAATCTAGATTTTTCTTCCTTTACCAAATAGTCTAGGGTTTCACAGGCCATGTGATTTGGAGGCTCACATTTGTAATTATTGATAATTTTAACTAATTTTGGGCTGTTAAGATTTCTTGCTTTCTTCTGTTAAGGTTTTCTTTTTGAGACTCAAAGTCTCACAAAGACAAATCCCAAGAGCTCAAAATTAGTAAAAATATCAGTAATTTAATGTGCAGAGTCCTCCCATGCCTTGTGAATCTCTGAAGTTTAGAGTAATTGACGAAGCAAGAATATTCTTGATTTTATCACTGAGGGAGGCTTGGTGAGCCGAATACTTTATGTAAAATCGACTTTTTTAAACTACTCCATCTCCTGATGCTCACTCGTTTCATAGCATTGATATTACTTGCCAGAAAATACTCAAAATAATAATGGAATAGAGTTCTGCCCTGTGCAAAAGGTAGCACACGTTCAAGGGGCTTTGTCATATGTAATGAACTGTATTAGGGTAGAGTCAGTACTTTTTCGCCAGTAAGCACTTTTTCGCCACCTACAAATAAAATCACTTTTTCAGGGAATTATGAGCTCATGGAACTACGAAATGACTATTACTTCGTAACCTCTAGTCCAACGGATCAGAAAACCATAACTGATGCTCCACCGACTAGATTATTTGCAAGTTAATTGAAGAAATTGTCAACAAGGTGAACAGTCACCAAAAAAATATGGAGTTCTTAATAAACTTGTCAATGCTCAGACAAATTGTCTTGCAATATTTTATGTTTTTGCAGTACAGTATTTGATATTTTTTCACTGAAAGTCACTTTGTTATTAACTAAGCTTCGCTCTAATATAATTATTTAATAATGTTTTCCAAAAAAATAAAAAAATACGGATGTGGTGAAATAGGGCTTACTTTTTTCGGTTGTGTAAGTACTTTTGGCCACTCATTTTTCCAAGCATTTTACAAGTGGCGCACCTCGCGGAAATTAGTTGAAACAGACGTAATTGTCAATTGATTTTTGTCGCAAACAAAAAATGTGCAAAAAATCATTCGAAATACTCTAATAATTGTCTAATATAGGTATTAAATAAGAAAAGTACTGTGCAATGTACTTTTGCGGGTTTTCGAAAGCTGCTGTTTCTTAAAAATCAATTAAAAATAAGTGGCGAAAAAGTGCTTACACAGTGGCGGAAAAGTGTTTACAAAGTGGCGAAAAGTACTGAAACATGCATTGTGGCAGGAAATGTATTTTTTCAACTAGATGCTCAAAAATTCCCGGAAAGTCTCCTGGTTCATTAGAGAGACAATGCTTCAAAGCACTTGTACAGAAAATTTCTTTTTATTTCGACAAAAATTGTAAGAATTACAAGGGTACAAAACCTTAAGGTGGCGAAAAGGGCTTACTCTACCCTATGATAAAAGAAATAATGCAAACCAGTAAAAATGTAGAGCAAGGCTTTCAGGCCTCGTACATATTTTAGGTTTCAACACTTCATATTTTTCCCGATTTACTTTTTTTTTTTAGAAAATATGTGACTATTAAAATATATTGCCATAGGTCAGATTCATAACTTGAGGACAGGTGGCACATCGATGTCCCAAAACAAAAATAAATTTCTTGCCTCCTGAAAATTATTTTGTCCTTTAAATAGTAGGGGAAAGTGCCTATGCTTTGCACGGCCCCAAGTTTTATATTGACTAAATTTTCCCTATGTTCCTGAATAAATATGACTCCGCAATATATTTTAAAAACAGGACACTTTCACCTAGTTTTTGAAATATGGGTGCGATTAGTCGTATTTACTGAAAAACGTACGAAAAATTTAGCCATTATGAAGCTTGGGACCCTGCAAAATATGGGCACTTTTCCCTAAGAAAAAATATATTTGTTTTTGGGACACTAACTGGTGTCCCAGTTATCTTTAAAGCAGAGGAGTGCAAGAACCGTTGAAACCGAATAAACGTCAAATGAAACACGTACGTCAATGGTCAAAACACTACTTGAGCAAACTTATTTTGACGTTAATTCGGTTTCAACGGTTTTTTGCACACCTCTGCTTTAAAGGGTTAAAGGAATGTGGGAAAAATTGTAAAGTGTTCGAGGTCAGAGTGTGTGCGAAGCCCGTAAACCTTCCCCTACAATATAATCTTAATTAGTCCAGGAGGGGATTTCTGTAATGCTCTGGCAATGCCATATGACAAATCGGGTTCGAATCTTATTCGAAAATGCGATTCTGTAGCCGTGACATTGCCATTTCATCTCACGTGACATTGTCAGAAGTCACATATTTAAGATTTCTGGCATTTCAAATGACAATGAATTTTGTTAAACAAATCAACCAAGACGTACTGTATTTTCATAAAATCATCAAGGGATTTCATTAAAAATTCAATGAATTGCATTTTCTAACTCATATGATATGACAAAAAAGCTCGAATGACATTGTCAGGTTTCGAACTTACGCGTGATAATGCCACGAAAATTACAGAATTCCCCTACAGGACACAAAAAAAAGTTATAGAGTATAATAATAATGATAAAATATAAACTTATTACTTATTTCAAACATAAGGAAACATGGATAAACTTGTAAGTTTTAATTTCTTGTGAAGTTATTAAATATTCTACGATAATTAAAAGTAAAATAAAATTTGAAGAAATATACCTGATGGAAGAAAATATTAGAATTAAGTGAAATTTGTGAAGTTGCAGGGGGTAAAACAATGAGGGTTTTAGAGAGAGAGATGTTTATAATCCATATGCCACTTTTCAAATATTCCCTTCACCCGCCACAATGGTGAAAGTAAGGGAAAAAAGGAAATGGAGAAAAGAAGTGGATAAAATGAATGCGCAAAATTCCACAATATCCCCTCAGAGTGTATTTAATGTTGATTATTTGCATATTTTCCATACCACGAAAATTACACATAAGCCAGTACTACAGTGAGATTTGTTCATTGAATGGTTCAACTCTGCCATCCATGGAAGTCAAGTGGGTGGCTCTCTATGAGACATTCTGCAGAAAATCCCAACCTTAGAATGGGTGGGACTGCATAGAAATAAGTGGTAGAAAGTATACATTTGGACAACAAATAAAATGTCATATTGTGAAAGTTTTCCGCAACAGTGTAAATATATGCTCAGTGTTGTGAAAACTATTAATTGTAAAACATTATGATTTTACCGAGGAAAATTTGATGATGTGTGCTTGCAACTTTTAATTAATACTCACCAGCCCGCTTTTGTCGCTTGTGGTTGAGAATTTGCATCATTGGACAATGAAAACTCACTCAAAATGTAGCACACACTTGGACTCAAAAGTTAAGGTAGCATTGAGGAAGTGTAGTAATTGGATATTGTTTGTCTTGAAACCTAGGGGACGACCATTTTCTACTGCATGAATCACTCAGGAATTCCAAAAATTGATTTATTTGAATTAATTAATTTCAAGATAACAACTTAATTGGAATTCCTGATTTACAGCTTACTGTAGAAACTTTCGTGAACTACATGTTTCTTGGTTATATCTGAAACTGCTGAACATCCTGCAAGGCCCATGCAGGTTTCGAATTCGTTCTTGATAATCCTTAAGACATCCTCGACTCCCTGCTGTCCAGCAACAGTTAAGCCCCAAATTGCTGGACGACCAATAAAGACCAATTTAGCTCCAAGAGCTAGTGCCTTGAACACATCCGTTCCTTGTCTGATACCACTATCCATCATCACGGTAACCTTATGCCCCACAGCAGCTACAATTTCCGGAAGAGCTTCGATGGTAGCAGGAATACCGTCCAACTGTCGAGCTCCATGGTTAGAAACAATAATGCCCTTACAACCACATCTAACAGCGATAACAGCGTCTTCAGCAGTTAGAATTCCCTTTACAATGATAGGCAGGTTAGTGAACTTGACTAGCCATTTGAGATCTTCCCATGTTATTGAGTCATCGTACTCTTTTTTGACGTATTCCATAACACCAGGCCCATCATTGGTATTGCCAATACCTGTTGCTCTATCACCAACAAAATTAGCCAGTTTCAGATTAGACGGCATTGAAAAGTTATTCCTGATATCTTTCCTTCGTATACCAAAAACAGAATTATCAACAGTCAAAACAATGGCTTTGAAACCACATTTTTCAGCTCGTCTTATCAGACTCTTCGTAATTTCCCTACAATAATACAATAATCAGTATTATGTATATAGTATAAGAAATGGAACTTCAATATCAACTAACCTGTCCCGGAATATGTACAATTGAAACCATTTATCACTCTCAGGAGTAGCTTCAGCAATCTCTTCAATTGAAGACGTTGTAATTGTGCTCAAGATAAAGAGAACCCCTGCAGAAGCAGCTGCTCTGGCGTTAGCAACTTCACCTAGACAATGCCGATAGCAAATTTACCTCAAGTGTATGCTGAAATTTTTAAACTGTACCTTCAGGATGTGCCATTTTCTGCATTGCAGTAGGAGCTATTGCCACGGGCATATCAAGATCGAGTCCCATAACCCTAGTTTGGGTTGTCCTTTTGGAAACATCATTCAAGTATCGTGGCCTAATTCGGATCCTGATAAATTAGTTCCCAAATATAGGATAGAAAAATTATAAAATATTTAAGTCAAATACATGCATGAATTTATTGTTCCAAAAACTCTACTTGGAAGTCTATTCCATTTTTTTATTCATTTGAAGACGAGAACGTAAAAAAATGAGGGCTAAGAAAAAATAAATTTTTCTGATCTATTAACTTTAGAATGAAATGGTCGTAGGATATTTTTTAGGTCACCTGTGACCCAATCATCCTTATATGGCTAACCATTTAGCCAAAAAAGGAGCTGAAACGAGTGTTTTCGTAATATGATTGAACTCCCATGATTTAATCCCTTGTAAGTTTGAGATACAATAATGGATTTGAATGAAAATTGTTCGCTGTCTAAGCCAAGGGTTGCGGGTTCGAATAATTTTAATAATTATTATTAAACATGTAACTATTATCTGTTTTTTATTCTTCTAAGGTTAAGTACCCTCTAGTCGGCCGGATCCTCAACCCGGCCAGTTGAATTATTTAACCAATTTTTTAACGTTTTATAGTCAATTTCTATGAAATTTTCACTGATTTACTTTATATATAATATACTACACCTTATAATGTTAAATCGGTAAGACCATTATTATAACAAATTTAAGTAAATTGAATAAATAGTCGCACTGGCCGAGTTGAGAAACCGGCCGACTACAGGGTACTTTACCTTACATACAGGAATAAAAAACATTGAGATAAAACGATTTAAGTTTTACTTATCAAATGCAGATTCATTTAGTCGAAGTGTAAATTCATCACCAGCACCACTTTGGTAGTAATCCAAAATTCCATTTGGAAGTAAACTACAAGCCTTCTCTTTAAAATCATCCACGCTTACGAACTCCATTGCTGCTGAACTTAAACTGAAGATCAGTTCCCATTGTACTTACATTATTGTCTCAGAAACTCAGACAAAAGATAAGTTATACAATATTATCAGGTTTATCAACTCCATATGATAATTGCTTGTTTTACCGATTGCGGGGAATCCACTTAGAAAATAATCTTGTTTATTAATTCTTGCAAGTGTCATGCATTTTTAAAAATTCATATCAATCAACATGATTTATTGCCGTGATGTATAGAATTATTTTTTTTTGAAGATAAAAAGAAAAGTCAATATCTTTCAAGATTGACTATCTCCAATCCCCAGTGCTATCTTCTAGGGGTTACTCCCCATCAATATAACTTCACTAATGGCCGTCTACACCATAGAGAAATTTATGATCATATTGAAGCAAATATCTTATGCTTGACTAGGAAAACTGGAACTAGGAAAAACATATGGACTGGACATACATTATTCTTTAGTGTTTAGAGTTCATAAATGTTCATCCATCAGTTCAACCATTCCCAAACTCATTAAGCGGAGTAATGGTATAATCCAGGATTAGGTTTCACTCTTCTTGGCTCTCTGCTGGCTTCAGGAGTTGCTCGCGCTCGATTTGAAGAAGTTTTTTGGTGAGCTAAGTGAGATACTGAATTTTTAGTCTACAAAAAATCACGGAGAAACAGATTCTTGTGAATGGTAAATCTTTTAATTTTAACCTTTTCATGGTCAACGGTTAAAGAGCTTTTTTTTTAGAAAGCATGGATTCTAAAGCAATTGACTTAATTTTGGGTTGATTTGAAATGTCCTTACTCCAAGCTTAAATTGTTGTAAAGAATTCCCAAATTCGTTATGATGGTTTAGTAGATTTGAACACAAGTTCATCATACAAACTTGAAGAGAAGTGGCGAAGCAAATAAGGTAATTGTATGTTCTGGACACACCTGCGACTTAAGCCGAGAGACGGCTTAACGTAATTAGTATAATTTAAATGAAGATTAGACTACATTCACATCATTTCCCCACTAAGTCGTTGCTTGGTTGAAGCCGTAAGTCTATATAGGGCAGTAGATTGATTAGATTTTTTTCATTCATTCATTTTCCACAGCTTATTCCTATTGGGGTCGCGGGCCCATGACATCCAAATTAGCAGCTCATGCTTGTCGATCCTCCGCAACTTCATGAAGATGTTCGGGTTCGATCCCAAGGCGTTCCAAGGCAAGATTCTGAATTTGATTCAGCCACCATGTCCTAGGTCTGCATAGAGGTCGACGCCTTCTCACAATGGCTTGCCTAGCTTTCCTGGGGAATCCTTTTCTAGATTGATTAGATTTATTTCTTAAATTTTATAGGACTTCTCTTTACACAATAAAAACTTCGACACATATTTATTCCAAATATTAGCTCGTCCACGGACACCATAATTTTTGGCACAATCTTGTTCCTTATACGAGACTCAAAAAGATACCCAATATTAGTAACGAATTTGTTCCAAAATGTAGCTCGTCCACGGACAGTGAAAATTTTTGGAACAAATTTGTACCTTCTAGGAGGAACAAAAAATACCAGTATTCGTAACGAATTTGTTCCAATAAATAGCTCGTTTAGTATAAAATCGTATCCATCCTCTCACTAAGTCAGCCGTCACCAACGAAGCGAAGAGGACGCCAAATCTGTGGCAATTCTCATGCTACATGGTTTCACTTTTTTAATTCGAGATTCCCTACCCCTCCTGCTGCCAGCACTCGCATATGAGATTTCGTCATGAACGCGTCTGTATAAAACACTCTTAAGTTGATTTTTATTTGATGTTCCTTTTGAACTTTCGCCACCGAAATTCATCTTGACTGAAGTATAGGCCTTAACTGTAAGACGAAATCACTTACACGGATTTGTTCCCAACAATGGGAACAAAAAGATTCCCCATATGAGTAACAATTTCATTCCAAAAATTACCTCGTCCACGGACACCGAAAATTTTTGGAACAAATATGTTACAGACAGGGGCCTCTCGACATTTCATTTTTCCATACGTTTTTGCATAGAGACACTGAAGAGCATTGGCAAGTTTTTTCTTAAAGAGAATTGACTTATCAGTCTAATATATTTCGAAATCGTGCATTGAAAGCTATCTAAAAATACATATTTCATAAATGATCGTCGAAATACTACAAGAACTACGAGCAAATTTGTTTAAGTCGCGGTGCAATAATGCAAAATTTTTACAGGGAAAACTGAAAAATATCTTCACTTTCTATTAGGCTTGATGGGCCTCTGGTATATATAATAATATGTACCAATTTGCTCCTGACAGAGGGAACAAAACAACCGAGTGCAACAAATTCTATTCCAAATTTCAGGAACAAATTTGTATAAAACGAAATCAACTCAAATTTGTACACATTCCACTACTGTATCAAAGTGGTTCCAAAAGAAAACTAACAAAATTGTAACTGCATTTCATAACAAAACTATAAAGAAAACTTTTTGGAAAAAAAATATCTTTTTTAGGTGCAAATCGACTCCAAAAAAATTTGTTCCAAGAAAAACTTGTTCCAATATTTTTGACAGTGTCCAAAAGTTTTTACCGTGTAGTTTCGCAAATTATATTTCAACATCCACATGAAATATTTAAAATAAAGCGTAGAATCATGAGGGTAAGTGGAAAAAAATTATCTGGTTGGTACTGTTAGTATATTTATATAACTGAGTAGAAAATGTCTCGGATTAAGAAGAAATAGTGTATTGTACGTATTGTATAATACTAAACATAAAAAAGACAAATTAGGGGAAACTGGGGCACCACCAAACACGGGGTACCACCAAACAGTAATTTTTATTTTTAAACTACTTGGACTATCTCGACCATTCCTTCAATGGACAAGCATCCCTATAGTGCCTATAAATTCCTATCGGTCCTATCCTCTGATATCCAATATCCGATTAAAAAATCGCAGTGTTTGGTGGTACCCCGTGTTTGGTGGTGCCCCAGTTTCCCCTAACCATTTTGTATATAGTTTTCGAGACTTCTTTTATCGAAAATTTGATTGCAATGCAGAAATATTCTCTTGTAATGTTCCTTCGCCATCCAAATAATTTACATAGATGGGATAAGAAAGGGACAGATAATCCTAACCGGCTTATGTAGGTGAGATTCTTAACGTGAGCTAACTCGGAGTGCATGCAAATTCGATTTAGAGCTGAAGTTGGGAGACGCCATTCAGTTATCTTGAATCAAATTCGTGAAATTATACAAATTTTGTATTTAAATCAAAATATCAAAGATTTGGATGGAGTGACAGAAAAGTGATATATGGGTGAAATGTAGACCAGAATGTACTCTATAATTTTCCTATAGAACATGATCTCATCGATTACTCAGAAGCCAAGATAAGCGAGGTTTTTTGTTTCTTAACTCGTTTTTTCATCCAGAGTTCCCCAAGTAGTCATTTGTTGAACTTCAACTATATCAAGGAATTGTTGTATTTTGTGGGACTTTCCATTTAAAACCCTATTTTAAGTGTCTTGGTGGAGTAGAGGCAGTCAAATTGGCATCTGAGTGATTTCAAAGCGTTATTATGGGAAAAATCAATTTTTTCACACTTAAACGGCAAAATCGGAGTGATAGCGTAGTCTGAGCGGAAAATGATGTATGGACGAAATGTAGAGACAAATGTGCTCTACAATTATGTCGAAGTAATCATCAAAATCGGTTCAGCGACAGTCGAGATAATTGAGGTTATGTGATATTGAAATTGGTTTTTCGACTGTGGCGCCCCTGGTGTTGGTTCCACAAAGTTCAAATGTTCTAGAAAGTTGTAGCATTTGGTGAGATCTTTCGTTTAAGCCCTCATTCATCAAAATCGGTCACATAGAACCGGAGATATGATTTTTTGAATTTTGTGAACTTTGACCCCTCATATCTCCGGTTCTATTGAAACCACAGCACGCATACGCACCATTTTGGAAACGTCCTAGACTGGACTACAACATACTAAAATTTCATTAACTTGCACAATGCCGTTTTTGAGAAAAGTGACTTTGAATTTCGATGAATTTTGACGCTATCACAGCGCCACCTGTAGTGACTTTTTGAACTTCCATCTGAAAGTGCTCATCGAGACGAAACCAAAAAGGTAAAATTTAGGTCGATATGTTAATTAGAACCGGAGATAGAGGCCGGTCAATGTTCGAACTTTGACCCCTTATAGCTCGGGTCAGGGGTTATGGATCGACTTAAGGTTTTTTTTGTTTGATAGGTATAATCAACGGCTACAACATACTAAATTTTCAGCCCGATGCACAATGGAATTTTTGAGTTATTTAACTTTTAAGATTTAAAAATTTTCATTTTAAAAAAAGCGCCCCTAGCGGTGGTTTTATGAACTTGCGATGTTAGAAGGGGAAGTGGCATTTCACGAGAGCTTTCCAAAAAGTCCTCACTTTTTAAATTCTGACAATTAGAACCGGAGTTATGGCCATTTTAAGAAATTTTTTTTGGACCCTTATAGCTCGGGTCAGGGGGGTCGGGGGACCTTAAGTTTGGTATTGATGGAAAGCTCTAAGGCCCAGCTATAACATACTAAAATTTGAGCCCGCTCGATGCCATAGGGGCGGAGCTATTGAGAAAACAAAAAAAGGGGGGTCTTCAAAATGGCGGAAGGAGGGGTGGGGGGTGGGGGGTCAATGCACCAAGTTGCAATTTTCACCCGATATATAACCTTTGCCGAAAACCCCAAGTCGATATCTTTTTTAGTTTAGGAGCTATTAAGCTCCAAAGAGCGGCCGGCCAGCCGGCCGGCCGGGAACGTAAATTAGCCACATATATATTCGTGATCAGGAAGTGCTGAAACACATTTTGGCCAAGTTTGAGCTCGATCGGACGACATGAAATTTTGTTAGGATTATAGTAGGTGAGATTGTTAAGAATCTCACCTAATATATTGTATATATAGAAATAGTAATATAACATGTGAAAATTGTGAGACATTTGAAAGATATAAAACTGTTCACGCACCATTTCATTTTCAACATCGTCCACTCCTTGTGGTACTTTTAGAGGATGAAGAAGCTCCATTTTTCCTCAGTCCACCACTTTACTACTTTTCCTATGTTGTTTTCGTACCCTCTTGACTGAGATCATGGAAAAAAAGGTACTGGGGATACTTTTTTTTAAGAAAAAGAAAAAAAAACGTTTGAAATTGTCCCTGACATCTTTCAAGTGTAAGGAGATGAAATGGCATGTATAAATGGAATGAAATGGTGTAAAAATTTGCCAGAAATTGATGGTAACCTCATGGGGGGGGGAGGGGGGTGGATGAGAAAATTGAGATATACGAAGAAAAAGGGCAACTAAGTATCTCCCTAAAAGGGTGAAAGTTTTCCCATACACTCTCCTCGAGGGATGAGGAATAAAAAAAAATTGAAAGTTGAGGAAAAGTGCTATGATTTAGCTGGAAGGTGTTGGTGAAAATTTTCCAATGGATATGCATGAAGGGATGTGCAAAATAAAATGACAGTCATTAAAAAAGTTAAATTGCCTAACGTGAAACTTATCTTCAGTGTATTTGAAACATTTTCCACTCTTCAATGGCTTACAGCTATGACACCATTACACACTTGAGAAAGCATTTTCCCGATCTGTTAGGAGACGACAAAGTACACAACAAAAAGTGGAGAATAGGATATGAAGCAACTTTTGCATCTCTCCATCTTGGTGCAAGTGAAGGTGTTAGAAGAATGCTTACATTCCAACTATTATTATCACGCGAACGCTTGCGTCTTTTCTAGTATCTTTCTTACAATTTAAGTTGGATTTTTAAAGCGTAAGTATGAGAATCGAACCTACTTAAGGGGAGTGCCATTGAAGACCCTGAGTTGCTATCTTATACCGTTTAGCCTCTAGGTTAACATAAAATTGAAGAATTGTTTTACGTTTTTCGAAATGATTCATACTTTATTATATTGCGACTTCAATAGTGTAAAAGTAAGAGCCTGGGAATTTGAAATTCTTAGTAAAATTATTCAAAAATACAGTGCCCGCTCTCTAATCCGGATCGGCGTAATCCGGACGAGATATCGACGGTTACATTCAAAATAATTTTGAGGTCATGTGTGCATGTGTGTTCAGGAATGAGAATGAATTAACTTGTGAATTTTTGATTTAATAAATCAAGTTGTTTAGAATTCTCTAGTTATGTTTTTTTAGGCTTCTTTAAAACTTTTATTCTAATTCTACAAAAAAACCTTGTATTATATTTTCGAGACGCTGAACAAATGCAAAAAATCCATCCGGATTACGAAGCGGACATCTATCATACACAGAAAAAATATTTTGTAAAAATGTTAGTAAATGTTTGTGAATTAATATGGGGAGTTACAAAATGCTCGTGAATCGAATAACCCACAAACATGTTCGTAAAAGTTTGTACTTTTTCACAAACATTGTTCGTAACATGATCACTTGACGAGCATTTTTTGTATTTTTACAAACATTTGTTCGTAAATGTTCGTAAACACACAAAAAAATGTTCGTAAAATTTTGTCATTTATTCGTAAATGTTTGTTGTCTTGTCGAACATTTACGAACAAATGACAAAATTTTACGAACATTTTTTTTGTGTTTACGAACAAATGTTTGTAAAAATACAAAAAATGTTCGTCAAATGATTATGTTACGAACAATGTTTGTGAAAAAGTACAAACTTTTACGAACTTGTATGTGGGTTATACGATTTACGAGCATTTCGTAACTCCCCCATAGGAATTCACAAACATTTACGAACATTTTTACAAAATAGTTTTTTCTGTGTATTGTCTCTCAAATCATCCGAATTAGAAAACGGGTACTGTATATTTAAGATCTTGACACAGGAACATTTCGTTTTTCAATAGTCAAAGTGTTTCAAATTTTAGCAAGAAAGCAATAGATAAGGAGTTCCGGGATTTAGGACCGATGAAACCGCATGAATTGGAATTTGGATATTTGGCATACAACCCGGAAAGGAGCTTTCAAAGTTTTGCTTTCAAAGGGATTTCTTTGTATTAAAATACATCAAAATTGTTAATATTCACAGGTATTTAACAAGTTAGTTCTCAAAAATGAGCAAATAAGATTTTTTTAAGTCTGAGTTTGATTTTCTGTTTTATTTTGCTGACAGTATCATGCGAATTTGTTTGACCGTTTCTCTGCTTTTCTTCCTGATATTTCTGTTAGAATCAGAATGTGTGCACTTTTCAAGTTTGGGGTGAGAAATTGGAGAGAATAACCTCAAAACCTTTCAACCCGTGGGCTAAAATCAAAAATACTTTGCTGAGAAAAGTATATGTTTTTCCTTCGCTTCTACCCTAATGTGTCTTTTTTTTAGGGCCGATATCCATTCAAGTGAATCAGTTTTGTGTGAAAGTTCGTTGATGGTAGTTTTCTCTTTGCTAAACTACAATCTCTAAATATGCAGTGTTGAATTCTTGCGAGAAAGGTAGATGCACAAAAAAAGACGGCCAGCGGGTGTAAGTGAACTAAATTTTCTACTTTACACTCTTGTGAAGATGCTACGACAGTAGATTGAGAAATAAGATTTTTCTAAGGAAAGTTTTTATATACTGTAGTTTTCTCTCAAAATACCTTTGACAATGTTCTTGGTATAAAAGAATTTCTTTTCAGGCATTTGTAGGATCATATTTCTCAGACGATAATGATATAGAATTCAGTTATTTAATTAGTCTAGGAATCAAACGTGAGATAATTTACTTTTGCAATAGACGAAGAGCAATTTCATCACCTTCTTCAGGAAAATAGAATTTAATGGAATTCCTATTAGCCCTCCTTTATTACCACGAAATATGAGCACGTAATTTTTATTTGGTATTCTTATCAATGAAAGCACATCGAAAATGTGTCTATGAATATTGTCCTATTTATCTTGTCAATAAAAGTTCTGTGAAAATTATAATTACACTACCAAGTTTCTGTAATGATTAGATTAGTGTTTTCAAAGGGCAACTTCGTATGTGCTATTATTATCAAATGTTATGATTAATTACAACCGTGACATTCAGTTGCTGACCTTTTTATTCAATGATCCAATTTTATTCAATTTATTTTTAGGAGAAAATATGTTCTTTACATTGACATATTTGGTAAAATTCTTAATATTCTCTATTCTGTAAATCTGGTTCATTGATTGATCTCAAACATGAATTCATTGAATATTGAATATTCAAAAAAGTTAAATACGCTGAGTAGTATGATTGAATACAAGTGTGCAAATTTTAGATCGACGTTAATTATTTTTCTGTACCAAAACATCGAATTAAATAAAGTGGAGCTGTACAAAATTTCATACAGCTTGCAATACCGGACACTTCACTGAGAAGAAAAGAGGGTGCGATTAACATTTTTTCCTCAGAAATTTAACACTTTTTAGGTGTAAAAATATATTATTATCAACATTTTTTAATGTCAATTTTACACCTTATTAAGGGTAAAATTAACATGAAAAAGGGTACTTTTAACTCCTAAAACACCTAAAAATGGTAATATTTTCACTGATTTTGGATCAATATTGCAGGGTAAAATTAACATTTCCATTATGTTATTTTAATTTTTTCGAATTTCTCTTAGTGTTGGTATGTTTCAAAAATTCCCTACATTTTTGGAGAAGGTGTACTATGCATAGCCTCTACGAACAATATGCTGAAAGAAAGCCTTTGTAGAGTACCATATAATAAGGACTTCGAGAAACCTTATGTCCGATATTACACACCAAGCAGTTCTTAAAAAATTATATTAGAGGAAATAAAGATGATAATCTAATTCTACAAAGATCCAAACACCGCTACTGATGCATGTATTCGAAAGTACTTTTAAGGTATAGCATCTAAGTCACGAGTTCGAGCATTTCGCAAAGCCTGAGACGCTTTGCCACCCCTTTTGTCCTAAAATTGGTCCACAATAAGGAACTTTCAGATATTCTGCTATCCAAAAAGGTCTTTTCAATGGAATTCAGAAATTATTAGAACAATTTTTGTTAATTCTTAACCCAACTGTAAGCACACTGAAAAAAATCTGATGTAAAATATACACAAATCGGTGGTTATTTTTACACTAAATTCTAGCCAAATCGAAATTTGACACAGTTCCCCTAAACTGGATATATCATTTTTAGCACAAAATTATTTTTCTTATTAGTCATTAGCACTGCTCTTAGCGATAAAAATATTAACATGATACATTTAGATTTACCAAAACCGTAAGTTTCTATCTTTGACCGTCTATTCTAAAGTAGTTTCAACGCCCAAATAAAATACCGAATGAACTAATAGCATGACGTAGTTCTGTTTCGAAACTTCAAAAATTCAAAATTCAACTGAAACGTGAGCCGCGTGGGCCCTTATGGTTTCTACACATTATAGAAATTTATGTCTATATTGAAGAGCTTTTCCTCCATAAGCGTAGGGAATTTGCTTCAATATGGACATAAATTTTTCTAGTGTCTAGAGGCCATTAGAGAGAGGGATATAGATAAATGAATTGAATTTATTTCATTTCATTCTTGATCTTTCCCACCCCCCATGCCTCTACCGCCGTCTCAGCGCTGATTCCAACCTCCAGGACTAAACGGTGGAAATGTCCTTTCTCTGGTTGTATTTTTTTGGTTTTACATTTTATTGGGGCTAGACCAGTCAAAAAGAGAGAGAGCAAGATTGCCGAGCTAATCTAATCAGCTCTATGGCAATTCTATTTTAACCTAATTTCATAATTTCTCATAATCGCCACTAATCTAATACGGGCTTGAGATAATTTTTTGAAATAATTTAACTTAGTATCGGTTTATTAAAAATGTAGGGGGAACTGGGGCAGTAGTAAACTGGGGTAGTTGTAAACACTGTGATTTTTTTCAATAATTTTAAGACTCCAGAGCATAAAACCCATAAGCATTATAGATACCATGGGGATGTATGTCCACAGATGAATTGGTCAATATAATCCTAATACTTTAAAAATAAAAATCATTTTTCTCGAAAATGTTGATATTTCAATTATTTTGGTAATTTGGATTTCCACCTGGAAATTAAAAACTGTGTAGAATAATCGAAATGTAGCAATATCAGTTCTTTCCTACATCTTTTAGGATTATATTAATGCATTTACTAGAGAAATTGAGATTCTCATTTTTTTTTAAAGAATTAATAATTGGTCAGAAAACAGCATTTGGGGTAGATGTAAACAGGCAATTTCAATTTCACAAAATGAAGGTAAAAGAGCGGGAAATTGACCTTCATGCGAAATATCTATAATTCATTGACTACGAAAAAAATTGGTGGCGCTGTGTTCAATAAAAAGTCACATGATGTCAAAATATGGGGAAAATCCATTGAAAAATGTCTTTGATATGCATGCTTTTAGTTTTTTTGCTATTTTAATTATTCTTTGTAAAAAGTGTCGTGATTTTTTGAAAAATATGCAGTGTTTATATATCTCTTAAGTAATTAAAATAATCGAAAATGGTACAAAGTTAATTTCAAGGGTGGAAAAAAAGGTGTTTACATCCTCCCCAGAAAGTGGTTACTTCTACCCCAGGTATTTTGTGAAAAGAGAAAAATGCACAGGAACACAAATTTTATTTTTATGGAAAACTCAATTGTTTTCCAGCATCCGCATTACCCTCGACGAATTGCCTATACCCAAGGGTAAAACATGAGCTAAGAAATATTTTCCAAAAAATCACGGTGTCCTTGGAAAATCACCTCAAATTCGCATCTATCGAAAATGGTTACATGTGCCCCAGTCTCCCCTATGACCTATAAATTCTCAAAAAGAAATAAAATTGCTTGCTATTCAGGATTTTGAGACCTTTGGGAACTTTGGGATAAGCCTCTAATCTGAATACCGTCTAATGCCCTTGACAGACTTACGACTTAAACTGAGAAATGTCTTAATCCTCAGGTTAGTCGAAGCCCTAAGTTCTAACTTTGAACGGTTATATTTATAAATGAAATAACAAATTGTTTGATTTGTTGAGCAAGTAAAATGTAGAAATTCCACATTAGTGGAATTTCACACATGGTTATGCATTGTGTTCTGGGCAGCTAATCCATTATCCTTACACCAGTTTTCCTAAAGTTAAACAAGAGCCTCATATTTTCCCACTGCAATCAGGGGAAAACTATTGACTTGGGTGTTGTAAATTTCCACCAAGTCGATTGAGTATGGCAGATGTTGTTAGTTCTCTTTATTATTGCATTTATTTATTAAAATGGAGAAGTTAGGGAAAAAAGGAGTTGGTTATATACTGAGGCAATGCGAAAGAGAGCATAAAATGGGCAGAAGAGATAGTATTCTCAAGTGTAAAGAAAGTACTTGAGGGAGTTGTTTTCTTTTGCTCATCCAACTGATATATTGCTAGACACAATAGAGCCACTTACAGCTGTATTATTATTCCATTCAATCTGTTACTTGCAATTGCTTACAATTTGTGGAGAAACTTAATTAAAACCCCTTTCTCAATTTCCAATTAAAAAATTTCTGGATTTTTGGTGAAGCAGCTTTTTTCTTATATTATAATTCAATTTAGATGCAAGCTTGGAAATCAGTGCAGACAAGAATTTTAAAATCAATTTTAATTAATTTCCCACTGCAAATATCAATGGAGACATTCTCAGAATAATTGCTGAAATGATGCTTCATATATTGGGCACAGACTCCATTAATGAAATTGCTTAAATTCCTCCGGAATAGAGAAAATGTTATAGTAAAAGTTACCCCCTCTGAGTAATTTCAAATAGTGTACATTCATTTCCAATTGTGCAACAGAATAAAGAAAACGAGTTAAAAAAAAATTGCTGTGAGCAGAGAACTTTGCCACATGGCGCAAAGTTATTGTTTCTACAAATTGTAATATTTCAAAAAATACACTACAGATGCAGAAGCACACTACTAGGGGTTATGGAAAACCATGGTGGAGATTGCAGCACTGAAATGACGTCCAAGAAAATAATAATCTTGCTCAAAGGGATTTCAAATACATGACTCTCTCCCACTGTATTATCTCAATCTAGACCTGAAAATGCTGTGGAAAGTAAAGTCGTCAGAAAGAGGACTGCATTAATATTTTTTTAAAATCATTTTCAGAGTATGTTGAGGATGGGATTGTTCTGATGGTTCTGATCAACAAGTTGCATAGTTTTTTTCACTTGAAAAGATTGTTTATCTGCTCTGAGAAGTAGAGCTAAATTAAAATGTCGCTTTACAAATTGAGAAGGTTGCTCTTTTCATGTCTCTCCTAGATTTAAATTTTGCTGAATTTTCAGACAGAATTGCACCTTAAAAAGCATTAAAAAATTTAGTATTCTATATTTTTTAAGGCATATAACAATGATAATAAATTTATTTTTTTTTACCAATTTTCTAAACAGTTTGAAATATCGATTTACATTCTAACGACTTTTTCTTACATATAAATTTAAGTTAATTTTTAATAATATCTTGTTAAGCTTTAAAAAAAAACTTAAATGCTTAACTTTGAATTTTCTCACTAATCTCGTTATTTTTCAAAACATTGAAGTTTCGTATTTTAAGGGACAGCAAAGAAGTTTCAGATACGAGAGATTTAATCGTAAAGGAGTTCTTAATAGAGTAATTTAAATTCATTTTATAGTGTTTTAAGTTTCAATAAAGCCAAAATTTGCTTCATTATCCCATTTTATTGCTCGAACTCCATAGAGAGATCTGTAGGGGATGCTGGGACAGAATTAGTCAGCAGTAGAATTAAACAGTAAGGGGTTATAGTTTTACTTAGAAAGAATATTGAGCGAAATACAGTAGACTCTCTCAAATTCGGGCATTTGGGATTGAAATGTCACCCGAATTAGAGAGAAATTCGGGCGACAAACTTTTTGAAATGCAACGATTTTTTATTTTACATACTCATAATATCGTAAATTGCATGAAAATCCCTTAATAATGCAAAATTACATCAAAACTATGACAAACCATGCTAAATTTGAGCATATTTGATGCATTTGATATTTATAATCAAACTTGAAAAATGACAACAAACTTTTTTCAAATGTAACTGCTGCCCGAATTAAAAAGTAGCCCGATCTTAAAATAGCTGAATTAGCGAGAGTCTACTGTACTATTTATTCAGAGTAATTCTCTGAAAAAAAAAACAGTTTGCAGAAATTTGAATTTGGATGCAAAAATTGATTGATTTCGGAGATTAGCTGTAAATTAATCGAAAAATTTGCAATTGGGTGTAAATATTTTCGTTTGGGTGTATTTTTGCAAATTATTGTCCTCCTTATGCAAATTTTTGCAAATTTTTGCCTACAACTGAACACTATAGCTGCACCATCTACACTGAGACATCATAAAGCAAATTTAGTGTTCTTGTCTGCCGTATAGGCACAAAATCGACGTACCCGACGTACCCGAAAAAATATTAATGAAGAAGCCAATTGCAATTAACAGTTTTAATTTTACTACGACTATTATATATACATTTTTTTACAATAAATTATTCACACTTGGTATTATTATTCAATTTCTTGGAAAATTTTGCCAGTTTTTATCCTAATCCAAGACTAATATATGTAAGAATTTTAGCCGTCGCATTATTGATAAATGAACCATCCGACATGTCAAAAACTTTTGCACTGGAGATGCAACATCGCGAACAAATCTTTAAATATTTCACTATTGAAGTCTTTTGGATACAAAATATTTGTCACACAACACTCCAGGGACTTGAGCAAGCCCTCTGAACCACAAAATTTAATTTTCCAAATAAATAATTTGAGCGATTCACCTGCAAATTGCTCAAATTCATTTAATTTCTGTCGGCACTGTCTTTTTCCGAATCACAACACAAATCTCTACCGGAAGAACTTTTCCTCCCAATTTCTACTATTATAATTATTGAGAAACACGCGAAAACTATCACCACTTTGCAAAATAATTCTATATTGTGAATTAATATTTTGTCCAGCATTTGACAATTCTGAGTGACACAGCGACACTGACACTGGAAGCCGCTGGAAAGTGCTCATTTTTCCACAAAATTGATCTCCTTTTGCAAATAAGTTGGTTGGAAAATGGGTTACTACATTTTTTGGTTATTTACATTACATGGAGTGAGGACAACTTTTGACATTCTTTTGTAAACTATTTTTCTCAGAGTACCTCCCTATTAATTGAAATATTTATCAGCTTGATTCAAACATGTTTTTCCTAAATTCTAATCAAAAAGATTGCTAAAACTGCTCTCTCTTGGAGTTCGAGCAGTTAAAAAAATCATTTGCTGACTAATTCTACCTCGTTTTCCTCTATATATAATCCCTTGATATTTTCCAACAATTTCTGAGAAATGATATAATGCTCTAGGTCCGTCTGTCCGTTCAGCCATTACCACGCTAAATGGTTAGTGATAGAGACTTTGAATCAGTGAGTGGGATAGTGGGACTATTATATCAGTGCAATAGTGAGATTATCAATATATGTCCTGAATTTTGCCTCTATCCTACCCCTTCCCCTCTTAAACCATGTTTTTTGGGATTGCTTGAAAATGCGTCGTGTGTTAATTTCGTTTTTTGGATGTATTTTAAAGATTGCCTCAGTCTTTTTCAGTCGAATTCAGAAATTATTGGAACAATTTTTATTAATTCAAAATTAATAATTAATCCAACTGTAAGTACCTCACAGGATCGTGTATGTTGTGTTTATATTTTGTTATAGTGTTTCCTAAAACAGTTTCAAAGTTCAATTCGAAATTAATGTATGCAATGTGTATCTATAAGCTGCCCCACATTCTCGTATATCAAAATTTTTATTTTCGCATGGGTGAAATTGTCATTTTCTTTGAAAATTTTGAAGAATGAATATGAGAGGAGAAATCTTTTAAATTCATAAATATTGAGCTTTTTTAGGAGGGATATATCTGCACAATCTCCTCTGTGCATTTTCCCCCTCTTAGCATTTTGCTCCTGGAAAATTTACTACATTTCCCATTATTTTGCTGTAAGAAAACTCTCCAACCACTTTTATGATGAATCGTCCGTCAATTCTTGTATATGAGTGTATATGAAGTCTGTTGTTAATAAGAAAGTGGTCGGACGGGGAAGAAGAAAAAATCATCTAGACAATTTATCTTAATTACAGGACCATTAAAGAGAGAAATCAGTCATTTTTATTGTTGATTGAGTGAAAAATATTCACCATAAGAAATTTTCTACACTGATGTTGACAATTTTTTTAGTACCATTGACATACACGTTGGTTTTTCCTCCTGTTCATTAACTTGTTCTACTTGCTATAATTTTAATTTTGTTCTTTTTTTTGATCATAAAATTTGAAATTGTATTCATATTCAAAGATATTTTGGAGAAATACCTACACAATGAATGTAGGGAACGGTGTTGCAGTTCTGTACAGCTGAAACAGTATTCAAGGTGATTACCCCATAGCAAAATTCCGCGGAAATTCCAGTGGAAAACTTGCGTCAAAATTGCAAAATTCCCTACCAACCTAATATTAAAGAAAAATTGAAAATTCACCTTACTTTTTGAACACACCTCATATTACTATTATCTGAAAAGCATTCGGTCTGTAATCCAAGTGTTTCGAGTTCAACTCTCCCTTTAGGTCACCAATAGAAATTTCAAAAGGTTCTATTCAAAATTTGGAATTTTGAGATTTTGTAATTATTTCAAATGGGTGAAGAAAACAAAAGAATCATGATCGTAAAGAAATGAAGAGTAAGAAGAAAAAAGGACCAACACTTCTTCATGCTTTTTTTTTCTTTTGCTCAACTAAAACAATGAGCAAGCAAGTGTGCTAATCCGGGCGCTTCGCTATCTGGATCGTTTATGACTATTCCACTTAAAATAATATTTTTATTTTTATTTCCGTAATATAGTCACTACAGTAAAAGAATATAACTATTCAAGTTTGAAAAAAAGCAAAAATAATATTTTTATCCATTAAATAAGTGAGTATAATCGACTCATTTCAATCTTGTGCCAGCTGGGTTCTTCACTAAAAATGTTCTAGCAGTGATATTTTCGCTAATGACATCTGGTTGTTTGAAAACATTTATTGTTTTTTCCTTGTGAAAAAAGTATTTTAAATCCAAAGGTTTAATTAAAAGTGAATTAGCGAAAAGGCGACCCAGTTAGTGCATGCTGACTTATTTCAGTATTATTAATATTTTATAAATTTTCTTTAATATTTTTGATAATTTTTTTATATTATGTTTCTGAATGAAACAGTGAATAATTCTATGGATTTAGAAGAAGTAAAAAAGAATTTCATTAGTCCAAAAACAAGCGTTTAAGTAGCACTCTTCGGAAAACGATCCAGTTACCCCACTTTACTATATTTTAAGTATTCACTAAAGTTTCCGTAATAGACAGCTTTAACTTTCACCTCAAAAATTGCAAATTATGCATAGATATTCCAAAATAAGTTTCTTAAGAGTACAGTATAGGACTATTAACAAAGGGCAAACAACTGACCAAAATTTTATGTCGTAGAATCAATATTCACAAAATATTCACAATTTTATATGGGAAAAAGAATTTTCGAATATTTCCCTAAATATTCGCGATATTCACGATATTTATGAAATATTCGCAATATTCACGAAAAATGCCGATATTCGCAATATTCACGTTGGTAGATGTTCTAGACTCGCGAGTTGTTTCCCCCTTGATTTTAAAAACCATAGCAAAACCATAAAATGGTATAATAATAGATTTTCTAGACACATTTTTCATTAAAATAATGATGTGATAAAACCATATCTAAACCCAAAGTTGAACTTGTTACTGAGATATACAAAAGTGCTGTGAAAAGCTCTAAAAATTCATTAGGAATTTGTCTGAATTACCTGTAAAGTGTTTCAGCTATTAAATTATACTTGAGATTTCCATGTGAGAGGAATTAATTTTGACACTAAGAAGGTGCCAAAAAGCACCCACAGCACAACACTCAGCAATATTGTACGTAATCATTATTAATATTAACGAGAACATTGCCACCATTCATCGTGTCTCAACCTCTTGGTGGTTTGGTTGGAAAAGAGAAAGAGTGCCCGCCAGGAGGGCACGATGTCAGAGGTTAGGGGTTAGTCTCCTATATCCGCGAGAAGGAAAAACCACAAACAACCCGCAGTTTAGCAACACAAAAGCCAACATACAGTTATTAAGTGAATAATATTACAGTGAAAATTTGCTGAGAGCTATGTGAGATGAGGAAGATGTACCACAAGATATGAAGAATCCTCAACACGGTGAATTCTCTCACAGATTCTACCCTCAAGAAAAAAAAGCACGCTTTCTCCCTGGTAGACGAAAGGAAAATGAGCGCTGTTGAAATTAATTTCAATTATACCCCTTGACTTTTCTACGCGTAGAAAAATTAAATTAAGCTCTTGGATTCTGAGTGGTAAACGTGAAACTTTAATTTGAATCAAATTGCATTCCAGGGCAAATGTTGAGAAAGGGATGTTGAAGAATGGACTGGAGGAAAAAAATCCTTAAAGATTCTTTCACTATTTACACAATTCATTGCATAGGATACGAGATAAAATGAAGCTATTCCGATCACATTTGAGACCCCCCCCTATCGACATTATCGAGAAATATTTCACTCTAATAAATGCAGGAATCTCCTATTGATTTGATCCCATTGAGACGTCAATTTACTAGGACGAAGAGAAATCTTAATGCTGAATCCCTCCTATATACTGTCTTAACAATCTTTTCAACTATTTTCTCCTGCTCCTTTCAATGAATTTCACAAGGATGAAAAATCAATATTGAAATGCAAATGGGAATATTCTGTGATTTTTCACGCAAAAAATATCATCATCGTTTTCATTATGAAATTCTCAGAAATAAAGTTTTTTTTTCAAATGATATTTAAAAAAAATCCATCGTTTTGTCATCTGAAAGACCTACTCAATTCAAAGGATTGGGCAGTCTTGGAAGTAAGAGGAGAGAGGAATGAAATCAAATCCACAGCATTTCTTTGCTTTCACTGTATTCCTAAATCCTATTCATGGTTCTTTATCTAAAGCTCTTTTGTGTGGACAAGACTAGGTTTAGTAACTTCAAATGTTTTGTCCTTTTGACATATGAGATCCTGAAAAGAAGTATTCTTAAATAATAATTACGTATAGAGAAAGTGTGCCAAATTTCGGCATACTTGCATACAAGTGGCAAAGTCTCAAGTTTGAAATGTAATATTTTTAATACAAATTCATTTTTCTTATTCCTTTTTCTTAAAGCGTGTTGTATGGAACCTTGTAGACAATTTATCGTCTTTATTTACTTTAAAATCATTCATAATACATTTTAAAATGAATAAAAATGTAGGCATAGCTTTGGTGTCTTATTTCGACCACCTTCATTCTCATAGTTCTTTGCCCTTCGGGAATTCTTCCAATGTTTTTTTCGCGTCATATCGTTTATCAAAGCTACATTTTTTGTTATTCTTTTGCATTGTATAATCTCTAGAGTATGTAAAAACTAAAAAATCATGGAAATTCGAGGAACAAAAAAGGTGGTCGGAATTGAAAGCTGGCCGGAATTTGGTACACTTACCCTATTTAAGAAATTTTGTGATATTTTAAGGTGGATAAATATTAAAGAATTTAATAAAGGTTAGGAGAAGGTAGGGCAGTTCACATATTGCGACAAATTTTAGTCGTTGAAGCAAAAGAACCACATCGTTTTTGTTGTTCACGGGTTTAGATTGATTCCTAAAGAATTTTTTTTTGTTAGATTTAGTTAATAAAAAATCGAAATAGCCAAAAAAATCGGTTTTAATTGTAAAATAAAGCATAAAATTTATCCATCACACTATTCTTGACACGAGGGGGTCCGTGGTGCAATTGGTAGAGCGTTCGGATCTTGGGCGGTGTGACCCCCGGTTCGACTGTCGCAGTTTGTGAGTTCTAGTACCGCCCCGTGCAAATGACTAAAGCAGAGGCGTGCAAGAACTTCTTCTTCTTCTTCTATTTTATGTAAGGCTGTCGGACTCACTCGGGTCCCCATATATCCAACGCGTGCAAGAACCGCTGAAACCGAATAAACGTCAAATGAATCATGTACGTCAATGGTCAAAACGCTACTATAACAACCCGTCAAATCATTGCTCTACCTGCCGATTTTACTCGGAGGTTTTTTGAATTTTAACGGTATATTCTAGTACATTCAGAGAAAATCTTTAGATTTTCGGCAGAAATTCTGCCGGAAATCTGCATAACCTCCATTACTTCACAAAAATATTGTTGATTTATGAAGAAACTGTAGAAGTTATAAAGAAAATGGTATGCTCTGCTTAACAAGCATTATCGAGTACACATTTTAGATAAGTAAAAAAAAATGCGAGCAAAAATACTAATTTCTTAAAAATCGCCAATATCGAATGATACAAAAATACGAAATTTTGGTCGACACTCTGTTTAAAGTTTTCACTTCACTATTCTCTACTTAGAACACGGCGTCGCAGAATTCTTTATTTTATATAAACACTGTGAAATCACCAAGAGAATCACTCTATTGATTTTTGTAATAAACTTCAGTGAAAAATATTCCATCTTTTCTGACACAGCTGTCTGGAAAGTCTGGAATGTAGAAAAATCTACAGAAAATCGGCAAAATATCTACAGAAATTCGTCAGAGTAACGGCCAGGATTCGTCAGAAAATCTGCAAAAATTTCTGACGAATTTTGTCCCAAGCCCAAATAAAATTCGTAGGAATATCTACAGATTTCTCGGCAGATTTTCGGCAGAGGTGTAGATATTTCCTGCAGAAAACTTAAAGATATCTGACGAAATTATTTGACGGGAAAGTTATTTTGACGTTAATTCGGTTTCAACGTTTTTTGCACACCTCTGGATGGACATATTTCTCAGCATCTGAATGGACATATTTCTCATACACAGTGTAATCTGAGTAAAAATTTGTAAACTGAAAAATGTACAAAATGTCAAAAAGCGCGCTACATCAAAATAAATAATAATGTTCTTGACACAAAATTAATTAAATCTAAAATAATGTAATGTCTTTAAAATAACTCGATAGCATTTTGAATTTGAAAAGATCTTCTAAATAAATTTCAACAACATACTAAAGAAATCAACAGTCCCAAGAAGCAATTTTTTCTTAATATAGTCTTGTAGAATTCCTTATGTAAGGAACTATAGAACCAAAAATCTTTTTATATACTTATAACGCTCTTGATGATTTCATAATTGAGATTACTATAAGTAAAGTGGCGCACTCTTAAGTATCTTAAGAATTGCTATAGGAATTTCAACAGAAAATTCTCACTTTAAGTCTTTTAAAAGTATACTAAAAGACTTGTTTAATACTTGGTTCTATAAGGCAGCTATTTTGTTTCTTGGAGTAGGAGGTTCCGGAAGTCGTCGGGAAACTAACAGTCATTTAGAGAAACGCATTAACTATCTCCAGAGCTTTCGGCCCAGTCCTTCAGCCTTCATCAGTGGCTGGAGCAAAAAACAGATTCGCATTTTATTAAAAGTTTTTCAAATACATAATATTTTTCCACAAACTCACTCATGTATTGTAATTTTTTTCCTCTGAGACTCGTTCAGACTCGTACTAAGGAAAAGTCAACCATTCTGCTCAGGGTTAAACTGTACTTTTTTTTTTGAAATTCTAACTTATGCAACGTTATTCTGTAAAGTTACGAGAATAAGATACGCAAAGGCATAGAGGTTTGATAATGCAAGTGTCTCGGGTTCGGTCCTTTTCACCATCATAAACTTTCAATAATTAAAATAATAATAATAATGATATATTTTTATTTCCTGCTTGTAAGAGGGCCTAGTTCCTCTGAAAAATATATTAGATGAGTTCATATATTCTGTCAGTAGAAGAGGTCGAAAGTTTGGAGTGGTATATCTCAGCTCCTGATGAACATAATTGGATGAGTGAACTATTGTTGGAAAGCTTGGTTCATTAGCTTTCAGAATCTGGTATATATAATCTTCTATGAGTAAACCATGGTCATCCAGAACCATTTATGTCGAAGAAGACACTTTTTGCAACGTCTTTTTTGGCCATCTACTGCTGGAACCAGGAGTGACCCACGATTCTCGCACATGGACTGTTCGTTAGAGGAACTCAAAGGGTGTAATTTGTAGAAGAAACTTTTTTTTGGACATCTTACTTTTTTTTATTCATCGACTTTTGCAAGAATTTTAACATTTTACACGCATAGAAAAAAATGACAGAAATCCTTCTATCTCATTTTCTGGACAAACTAATGAAGATATCGACTTGGAATGTTCTAAGTACTCCCCCATAAGTTGATCCAAGGAATCCAAATATCACATCAATTTCATCCCCACGTCTATCCTTCCCCTCCAGAAACCACTCTTTTAGGATTTCTGTAATTTTTTCTATGCGTGTAAAATGTTAAAATTCTTGCAAAAGTCGATGAATAAAAAAAAGTAAGATGTCCAAAAAAAAAGTTTCTTCTACAAATTACACCCTTTGAGTTCCTCTAACGAACAGTCCAAGTGCGAGAATTGTGGGTCACTCCTGGTCCCAGCAGTAGATGGTCAAAAATGACGCTGCAAAAAGTGTCTTCTTCGACATAAATGGTTCTGGATGACCATGGTTTACTCATAGCCAATTACATATACCAGATTCTGAAAGCTAATGAACCAAGCTTTCCAACAATAGTTCACTCATCCAATTATGTTCATCAGGAGCTGAGATATACCACTCCAAACTTTCGACCTCTTCTACTGACAGAATATATGAACTCATCCAATATATAATACAGCAACAGATTATTGCTTCTCTCTTTATCTCAGAAAAGAGAATTACTAAACGGGTATCCTTGAAATGACCCATCCCTCTGGTACACTATAAACAGTTTTATTGAAAATCAATAAGCAAGTCTAGTGAAAAGCAAAAATAAAGAATAAAGAATTTCCTTATCCAAAGTAACCCACTCTTGCTCAAAATATTGAAGGTATTGAATGTCCACTTTAAAAATCAATATAGAGAAAACCCACAAAGCCAATTTGCAATTGATTCTTCATCCAACCATATACTTATAGCCCTTTCTAACGAATAATACAAATGATATCTGGATGGATGTCCATCCATATTTTTTCCTCAAAGTCCTCAAATGAGGGTATTTCTACGAAATATCATATTCCACGGAACAATTGCAAGTGTTGTATTTTCTTCCTTCTGTTCTTTCTAAGGATAAACATTTCCCCAACCTTATTGAAAAATTTCCATGAACTATATAAAAAAAATGTAAAATAAGAACAAAAGACTCACACTTTACCTCTTCTGTGAATAAACCCCCTAGAGGAGTGATTTTGCCGTGGTTTCACAGACAAAGAATCGGTTTTCTATGGTATTTACAGGTTGAAGAAAAAGAACTCTTCTTACAGGAGAACAATTGAACTTGTACTTCATCTAGTGCTTTAATGTATAACAGTAATCTTTAAAGAAAATACAAGTATAAAATAGAGTAAGAATATTGTAAAATCAGTAGTTATATTAGGATTATGAAGTGATTATCAATCTTGAACTGACTTATGACTATTTATCGATGAAAACTTAAGGAGTTTTAAGTGATTAAGGGAAAGTGCCCATGCTTTGCACGGTTCCAAGCTTCATGATGACTAATTTTTTCATATGTTTCTGTATAAATGTGACTCCACAATATATTTTAAAAACAAGACAATGTCCCCTAGTTTTTAAAATATGAGTGCGATGAGTTACATTTATTGAAAAACATAGGAAAAAATTAGGCATTGTGAAACTTGGAACCGTTTAAAGCAAAAGCACTTTCCCCTAGACAGGAAATTATTCTTTAAGGCCAGGTGAAGAGATCTTACCTCCTAGGCTAGGCACACTTACGATTAAAGCTGAGAGACGGCTTAACGTAATTATAATCAAATTAATGATCACATTTCCATCAGTTTCTGACTGGGAAACTATTGGGAATGTAGTCTATTCATCATTTTGATTATAATTATGTTAAACCGCTTCTCGGCTTAAGTCTTAAGTGTGTCTAGGGCATTAGCCAGATATTAAAAACGGTAAAAAAATCTACGTCGCTGTCCTTTTACTAGACCTTTTCGTATGCGGGATTTCTAGTCATGCATTATTATTTTTCTATACAGGGATATGGTTGCCAATCCCATGCCTCGTGGAATCAAGTGCAATAAGGCTCACTGAAGGCCATTAGAATATCTTAAATGTTAGAAAATTCCCAGTACGTAAAGGGGACTCAAACCAGGGACATTTGCATTATAAAACGAGTTTTCTATCACTTAAGTGTCCGTTTTAGAACAAGTATGAACTACCATTTAATACATTACGTGCTTCTTGCAAATTTTTCTGTGAATATCAAGGCAGATTCTTTCACTAAATTTGCCATATCTTTTTTTTAAGTTTCAAGGTTAATTCCAATTAATTAGCAATTTATATTGACTTATACTTGTGAGAATACTTCTTGAAAATATAATTTCCACTTATAACTGTAAATTTAATATTAATAATTGAAAATCATCAAGATATGTAGTGTCTCATAAATCACAAATATTGGTTCTGTCATATTCACATGGGGCTGGAGGGTTTCCTACCTTTTCGAATTATAAATACTTAATGGTTAATCTAAAGGAACTCTTCATGAGATACCAGTGACACTTTCTCATACGCCAGAGACTCACCCACGGGGGGACTTGTGAGTGTAATTAATGTCACACCCTAATTTAATGGATGATGTAAGGCATATAGTTGAAGTGTGTAGCCATTCACTAAATAAAATATTTGGTGTCCACTCATATTCATTGACATATCACTCTTCCATAACCCTCAACCACTTTTCGTACATGATAAATTTTCTCGGTTGAATTAATAACGAAGAAGGGGAGTGTGAATACTTGATGACTTATCAGTAGTGGATATCTTTATCAGAAAATCATCAAAAACTATCTATTGAAAACCTTCAGTAATTCCCTTATGTATTCAACCAATTCAAACTCCACCTTCCCGATCCTTCCAATAAGTCCTCCATATACTCTACAACAGAAGCCATAAAGGATTGAAAATTACCCGGAAAATCTTCAATGCATGTTGCACCAAATGTCAAGTGCAATTTTCCATGGGGAACATTTCACCAGAGGAGCAAAAAAAGCGTCTTTACATATCGAAATGATACCATCATCAAATTCAGCAAGTTTCCAACCCTCATGAGATGGAATGTAAACACGCGAGAAAAATTTTAATAAATATATTTGCATTGTGTGGGTCTGCGTCATATTTTTTCTACCAATTCCATCCAATAGAGAAATATCCCCACATTTTTTACCAGTAACATTTTTACGCTCGGTTTGCATTTAACATGCTATTTTCACAAGATTGGTTTACTTTCTGAGACTTTTTCTTTACTTGCTTTTCCTCACTGAACAGAAATACAAGTCACATCTCAATATTTTGGAATTTTTTAAAGTCCAATTTGTCTTGCTCATGTTCACAAGGGGCTGTTAACCCATAAAATAATTAGGATTATCACAAAAATGAGCAGTAATAAAATCGTGAATGCCCATCGTAAGCGAAGTTATCACATAATCGAATATAGTGACGAAGTTCGACATTATTATTATTCGCAAAAAATCGCTTTTATGTCATTATTATTTAATGTTAAATTCTTTGAAGTTTAAATTTGTATGTCCATCGCCGTCTTAGCGTTGGTAGCCAAACTCCTAACCAAAACTGTGCGGAAAGGTTGGTTTTATAACAAGATCATTGCCATTGTTAGATCTGGTGGGAGGTCTTCCAATCCACTTATCTCAGGGCGTCCCTCAGAGCTCCATTTTCGGACCCATCCTGTTCTCACTCTTTATTAAAGATATTCCGCAAGTTTTTAGCTACTACGGATATCATTTATACGCAGATGACCTTCAGGTGTACTGCTCTGGGGATTCATCTCATTCCTCTTATACTTTTCAGGCCATTAATGATGATCCCTCAAGAATCTGTCAATAGGTTGATTGTAATGGCTTTGTTCTCAATCCTGCTAATTCTCAGGCAGGTGGAGGAATTCAGACCCTCACCTATTGTATCTCTCTAATGAGGTGATTTCTTTCACTTCCAGGGCCAAGAATCTGGGAATCATTTTCAGTGCAACTCTTATTTGGTCCGATCATGCAGCTGAGATTTGCAGGACAGTCTTTCTTACCTTGCGCACTTTGCGACGTTATCAGTCCTTTATACCCCAGGGCACAAGGCTTCTCTTAGTTAGAGCTTTGATTGTCCCTTTGTTTACGTATGGGGCTGAACTATTTTTCAGTTCTAACAATGAGACGCAGAATCGGCGGCACAGAGCTTTCAATTCCTGTGTACAGTACGTCTACGGACTCCGTAAGTTTGATCACATTTTTCCTTGGGAGGATTCAGTCCTTGGTTGCACTTTTCCTTACCTGGAACTCGCGCTGTTGACTTTGTATCACGGTTATTGCGTTGGAATGCCATTGTGGTGGCTGGATCATCCAGTAGGACTTCGTGTCTCTGTGTGCCTAGTTCGGGTAGTCGAATTCTCCGCGATTCCCTATTTGTTGAAGGGATCGTTGTCTGGAATGACTTGGTTCGCGAGCGGAAGAGGGGGCTTATTCTTAGATTTGTGGCTGCCATGTGTTCCTCGTGTTCCACATGAGCTGTACTTTCGAAATTACACCTTTTGCATTTCTATTATACAGAGGACAGACTCTCCTATGAATTATTAATAAATTGAATTGAATTGAATAACAACTAATCCATTTGAGTTCCAATGAGGACCATTATTTAATTGAGGTGTTTCTTCCAAGCTGTTTTTCGTTAGATTTGATGGGATATGGGAAATTGAGGTAATTTGTGATCATTTCCAATTTTAAATTTTAGAATTTACTTACTGTTTTAGCAAAAGAAAAGAAACCCCAATGAAATATTATAAATAATATTTATTTAGTATTTATTTGAGCTATTTTTAATTTGCCCATAGAAAACAGCGAAGAAATGTCAAAATTGGAATTTTAATTCGATTCCAAATTATCTTATTATATATTCTTTATTCGTTTATTTTGTTAATTTGCTCACTTAGCTTTTTTTAAATTTATTTCGGTAATATTCATTGGATTTGCAAATTAAATTTTTACAGGCTTGATCATTCCGTTCTCTTTGACTGCTCATATATCGCTACCATTCATTCCTTCAGTTTGTTCAATTTCTTTATTCTTTTCTTTGATTTTCCTCTGATTACGTCCATTTTGATTAATTTAACTTCATTTGCTCAATTGATTATATTATTTCTTCTTTTTATATTTAATTTTTTATATTTATCCGTTTACCTTATTCATTTATTTATTTAATTCGTTGACATAGCCCAATTTTTTCAATTTCCTGATTTTGTTAATTTTTTATTTATTTTTTTTTTTTTAATTTATCTCAACAAAAAGCTAATGCTTAGTTACATTTGTAGTTTGACTTCACTAAAATTTTAAACTTATTTTAATCTACTGATTTACAACGGATTAATTGTCTTCTAGCTTGACCTCGAGAAGATTGTAATTCTCATGACTACCATGAAAAATACCGCAGCTTCAGATGAGATATCAAGCCATATTGAATTTAAAGAAAAATTTCTCGGGGGGACACGTGGAAAAAGTCTTTGATCTTTTATCTTTTCCATGTGAATTAGTGAAAAAAAAGATGGTGGATGGATGATATCACACATTTTCCTTATCTGCTTTTGAGAGCTTCTTATTTCCATCCAAACCACGGCTTTCGTTCGCATTTCTCGTTATTTTATTCACTGCACATTGTAAAGGAAGCAAAAACATGCCGGAGACTTTTTATCTTCTTGTACTCTTCAGTGGTTAAATGGTAAACAAATATATTTTTTTCCATTGGTCCTTTTGCGCCCCCAATGTTTCTTCTCCCACGGTTACAAAGTTTATTTACAAATTTTCTTGTGAGTATTCCAGCAATAGCAGATTTTTTTTCCTTTAAAAACATCCTGAACATAATGAAAAGAATACTCTTCTAAATGATTCACACAGTACTATCGTGCCAGTAATCTACTTCTATTGGCTTTAATTGAATGTAAAAATGTTTTGGCCCTGGGGATGAATGGTGAGAGGATAAGAAAAGTTAAATTTGCAGATTTCTTTTTTTTTCCTTTTCCCTTAGACTTTTCATCGGTTTTATTTCTGCTTCAGAGCCCCTATGTGAGTTGTGTTTTCTTTTGCTCAACCCACAAAAGTGGCTTGTCAGGTCAATAGATTGCTTGACGAAGGAAAGAAGCTCACGGTGGTGGAATATTTTTCTTGTACCTCAATATAAATATAGTACAAACAAGAAGTCAAAATGTGGCATCGCCGTGGGAGAGAGTGGAAATCGTTGACTTGCTAATATACGTAATGTGTGTGGCGTGTAGATCCTCAGTTTGTATCTCCCATCCTACAATCCTCCACCTCCATTCGTGGGCTTCCATTCACCTGTCTTGCTGTGTACTTTATGCGGCGGAATGAATAGCACAAGAGACGCAAGATGAGCCCGATGAAAGTCAGTGTGTTGTATATATGCGAATAGTTAATTATTTAGCATTTCCTTCATTGCTCCTGAACCTTAAAACCCATAGTGTACATAGAGATCTATTGCTATTACCCATTCCTTACCTTTAAGTTTACAAATTTAACTAAGTAATAAAGTATGAGATAAATCGTTAGATTTAAAATTTTATAAAATCTATCTCTAAGGGTTGATGATCACGTCAGCACCTACTCCTACGACGTCATCGAAGAATATCGGTTGTATAATACAAAAGGTTTCCGATGGAAAACTAGGGAAAACTGGGATAGTATATAGTAGACATAAAATTGTTATTAGGGTAAGTGTGCCAAATTCCGGTCAGCTTGCAATTTCGGCCACCTTTTTTGTTCCTCGAATTTTCATGAATTTTTAGTTTTTACATATTCCAGAGATTATACAATGCAAAAGAATAACAAAAATGTAGCTTCGACAAACGAGATGATGTGAAAAAGACATTGGAAGAATTCCCGAAGGACAAGGAACTAAGGTGGCCGAAATAGGGCACCAAAGCTATGTCTACATTTTTATTCATTTTAAAATGTATTAAGTATGATTTTAGAGTAAATAAAGACGGTAAACTCTTTATAAAGTTCCAAGCAACAGTCTTACAAAAGAAAGAATAAAAAGAATCAATTTGTATTTAAAATATTACATTTCAAAATTCAGACTTTGACGTTTGCATGCAACTATGCCGAAATTTGGCACACTTTCCCTAACTACTTTTATTTATAAATTCATATAGATCTAGTCCATTGAAGTTTAATAGTTATTTTAAAAAATCGCAGTATCTGCAACTAACCCTTGTTTTCTACTGCCCAAGTTTTCTATACAAATTCCAGGTCCTGGATATCTTTTTCTTTATTATCAATCAACACAGACTAAATATTTCTTGACAGAAGTTCGCACATTGTTGCTAAAAGTCAACATAATTTTTTACTGCTCGAACTCTCCAGAGAGAGCAATATATAATCCCTCGATTTTTTCACCCACCTAAATTTCCACCTTTCATCCCCCGGAGACCACTTTTCTCAGCAAATCTTCATGTTTCAGACGATTTCTGAGAATTGTCGTCACGCTGTTTGTCCGTCTGTCCGTCTGTCTATCTGTCCGTCTGTCCGTACGGCTGTCGCCAGCTCTAGAGGCCAAACGGTTAGAGATAGAGACTTGGAACCTTCGGGGAACACCTCATAAATCGACCCAAGGATCGTTAACATGCCCTTCATTTCCCACCACCCCTCTCCCCTTCCTTTCCAGAACTATGTTTTTTGAGAGATCATCCAGGCGAACATTTCGTCCATATACGAAAATACCGTTGAATCACTCCTAATAACGGTTTTTCAAGGTCAAAGTTAAAAAAAGCGAGCGCAAAAAGAGAGCGCATTTATCAAGCAAATGGGGTCATGTTTGGGGTTGTTGAAAAGGTCTTGGATTTTCCGACAAAATTAAACCGGTTCCAATCAGTTTTGAATCGGTAATGAACCGGTTCATAACCGATAAAAAATTTTTATCTGAAAATCAATTCTATTACTTTTCAAACTATTTATAACGGTTTTTCAAGGTCAAAGGTTAAAAAGACATTAGAGAGCGCATTTATCAAGCAAATGGGGTCATGTTTGGGGTTGTTGAAAAGGTCTTGGATTTTCCGACAAAATTAAACCGGTTCCAATCAGTTTTGAAACGGTAATGAACCGGTTCATAACCGATAAAAATTTTTATCTGAAAATCAATCCTATTACTTTTAAAACTATTTTGGGGTTTATGAATCGGTTCAAATGGGTTGAGAACCGGTAAACGGTAAATGATGCGAAAGTATTTTTGCGATATAACATCTAAGTCACGAGTTCGAGCATTTCGCAAAGCCTGGGATGCTTTGCCACCCCTTTTTAGTATATCAAGCTTATCAAGAGTATTCCATTTCAGAAGCTTGACCACAAAAAGAACAAATATAGAGTAGAGGCCCAGAATTTCAGGATTAAAAAATCTGCTGAATGGGAATTGACAACGGAGAATACAGCAGTTTTTTTTGTTCCTTTCAATCTAATTTAAAGGTTATCAGTATCAAGCAACGGAGCCGCTTTAGTAGCAGTAAAAATTTCTAACGTATTCGGTCTGTGAAGTGCATGCAGAAAATTATACACATTGACGACTTCTTGGTGGGAAAGTGAATGGAAGAGTTACTGAAGACGATTGTAGTGCAAATTGAGGTAACGAAAAATTATGATATTTTTTCCTGAATTTTCCGTACCTGAGGACGGCTGAAATCTTCCTCCGAAACGTTGTATGACAGAATAAAGAAGAAGAAAGTATAAAAGTCATCATCAAGTATAATTTCCTAAAAATTTCAGTTACAGTAGACTCTCACTCAATCGGCTCTTTTTCAATCGGGCGACAATAATGTTGTTGACAATTTTCACGTTTAATTATGAAGCTAATTCGCTCAAATTCGCTGTAGTTCTTCCTATTTTATCGTGATTCTTTACAATTGAGTGCTTTTTGTGGAATTTACAAAGACTTTGACGCTCAATTCTATCGCTAAACCGGATGACATTTTGCCCCATATTCCCGATTGAGAGAGAGTCTACTGTACCTGTAAAATAAGTATGGGATTCCTGTGACGTGGGACCAAACAAGAATTTCTAAGCTTGAGGAAAACCAAGCTTGGATAGTCTTTCGGACAGGCACTATCTTAAGTAAAAGAATATCGTTCCAGACTTCGATGGACCAACATGATGTGAACCAGGACTCTTAACTCATTAGGCTTGCAGAACTGGAGAACACTACGCATGATAGTCTTGATTAAAACGAATTCCTAATCAGATCAGACTGCTCGTAGTGTTTTTTGGGCTAATCGTAGGCTGAGTTTAATTTTCCGAAAAGGTTTTTTTTTAATTTGAAGATGTTGCGCTTCTTTATCATAAAAACGAAACAAACTTACGGCGTTATTACACTTGCACATTAAAATTTTAATGTGATTCACATTAATTGTCGCTTGTGAGCGTCCAAATATGTTATTAGTGTCTTTGAGTCACTTAATATTTGGGGTTTTTCTATTTATTGATAAAGAAGTGGACTTGGCCTGCAAAAATAAGTTTAAATTTACCTAAAGCATAAGTATTTTTCACATTAAAAAATTAAAGAGAAAATCGCATTAATTTTTCGCATTAATGCTATAAATCAATTTATATCAAATTTTGCGGGCCAAGTCTACCTTTTTATCAACAAATAGATCAAATTTTGAATATAAAATTATTCAAACACACAAATTACACATTTGGACTCTCACCAGCGACAATTAATGTGAATCATATTAAAATTTTAATGTGCAAGTATGATAATACAGTTAGAAATAACGACTAATTCGACAATTTTTAACCCAGTTAACGGTTGATACTAATCCTAGCTTACCTTAAATATTTGGTTTTTACTTTTCATTGACTTAAGGAAGGTCTTTATACTAAATGTTTTGTCAATATAAAATAAAATAGATTTAATCTGGTTTTTGATCCTAAGATTAGAAAAGCTTTAAGAACTGCAATAAAACCTGAGGTCTGATTTGTTCCTAGAGTATTGAAAAAACAAAATTTATGAAGTTTATCCAATTTTGAATATACCCTAAAAGCCAAGACTTTTAAATATTTAAATAAAACTTATTTTCCAATAGAATAACCTTACATATATCTTTTAAAATAATTCTTAAAATAATCTAGCGTAAACCTCTCATGTGTCAAGGGCTTTAAGAAGCTCCTTGTGCATGGAATTCACATTTATCCAGTTGCGATTGATTTGTGGATGCAGGAAACGATTATTCTCCATTGATTTGCATTTCTCATGGGGATTTACGAAAAAAAAAATCCCAACGCCCAAGGAATAGCTGAACCAGCCCACCTCCTTCGTAGCTCGATCCCATCTAGAAGAAAGGAATTTCTTTTAGGGTGGGACATGCCGTAAAATATTTCACATGGTGTTTTTCACTATGGGCGATAGCAAAGTGACCTGACTTGCGATGGTACTTTCCAGAGGGTGAACTTATGGGGCTTTTCTGGCAGTCAAATACAAAAAGAGACAAGTCACGCGAAGGTAGTTTCACGGTATCCTCAGCCCAGTTCATTTCATTTTCACATGTTATAGAGCTTAATTTCATTAATATTTCCTCCTTTTCCTCCTCTTGCTTAAACTCCAAAACAACTGATGTGGTTGGTGGAATTTCTCAGGAAATCTTGCCATCTTCATCAACTGTTTTTTTTTTGCACATATCACTATATGTAGCTTTTTGTGGGCGTTGTCTGTCCACTGGATAAAGAATTCAATGGAAACATTCTAGGCTTGGAGTTCTTGGCAATAGTGTTTTTTCGCAACAAAGAAAACCTGTCTTTGCTGAAATGCTTCAATGGTTCGTGCTTACTTTGTTTATTGATTAAGGTGTGCTAAATGCGTTTCATTTCCATATTATAGAAATGATAAAAAAAATGTTAGACACACATTCAATGTCTCCCATAAAAATATCACAATAATGATCAATAAGTTTTTATGGTTTCTCTGAAAGAACTACCCGCTTTCAGAAACTTTTATTTTAACTTAAGGTCTTTTTTTAACAATTGAACATTAATAGTTTTTAAAGGAAACACATTTGAATTCATCAATAGAATATTATACATGGTATTGGATTATTACATAATGGACAAATTATTTGAAAAAAAAATATTAAAAAGAATTAACTGATGTGAAATACAATATTGAAATGTTTTTTTATGTTTCATGTTCCCAATTCCCACAATGAGCTTAACAATTAAATTTATATCAACATTTTTAAATTCCCCATCCTATAGCATATGAAAACAGTAATACTTCAATATTTCAACATGTCTCTCTCAATAGAGGGAATCGGGGCAGAATTGGCTAGGGGTAGAATTAGACAGTGGGATGTTATCGTATGCTTTTGAAGTAATGTAGAGGAAGGGGCCTCAGTGTATTAGTGAATAGAGTGCTCACTCTATTCAATTTAGACCAATTGTATTTGTGAGGCATGCGACATTTATCTCTGTGTTACCTTACCAGTATGCGAAATTTGTTTCAATGAATAATATATCATAAAAATTGAAAATGAAGTAAACAATAATATATTTTCTCATAAAAATTATTGTTTTTGTGTACCAGTCTTCAAGAGTCTTTGAGACCTAAAATTGAATGAGATTTTTTAAAATTAATTTTTGATCGTTTCAATTTTTACTCGTACTCTAAATATTTTTTTTAATTATTACAAATATTTCAAGTTATTTATACTTAAAAAATAACAAAGCAAATAAACTAGTCATCTGGAAATTTTTGTGCTTTTTTACCTTTATGGACGATTGGGTCATATATGACCCATAGTTTTCCAGGACTCCTAGGGATGGGAAAATTTCTTTTTAACCGTAAATCTCTTATTTAGGCTAAAATATTGAGGGAAACTTGATTTCATTGAATTTCGCTCAGCGGAAAGCTTCTCGTCCTTAAAGGGTTAAAATAGAACAGGAAAATGGGGAGTGCATAATGGGCCCAAATAAGTGGCCTGGTTGTAAAGATTTCGAAGGTAATATAACCGACCCATAGACAAATCTTAATCTAAATATAGAGCAAACCAATATTTATTTAGAGTAAAAATATCTCCCTGTTTATTGATCTGATTTAAACATTTTTCTGCCCGGGTCTCCCTTAATGGATTCCCAATAACCGATTTTCCAAATATTCCAAAAACAAAAGCTCTAGAGCACATATTTCTTAACCGATTTCGACAAGTATATATTCATTTTAAAGGTCTTTGAATCCTGGATATTCTGAAGACCATCAAAGCAAAGGGTAACTCATTCTAGTATGACTTTTCTCGGATTTTCTTGAAATAATTTTCTTGTATCTCTAATTTAACAAATCAACTTTTGAGTTTCTTTTGCATTCAAAAAAAAGTTCAAACATGTTTTTTACATGACTGGCATATACAACCTGAGAAAGAGCTTTTCCATCGTTTTGCTCTGGAGGTTGGTCACCAACGCTAAGATGGCGGTGGACGCTGAAAACTTCACGGGATCTCAGTTAAATAAAACTGTACTTCGAAAGTATTGTTGATGAATAAATTTATCTATATATCTATCTATCAATAAACATTTTATGCGTGTCTTGGCTTTCGTAAAGCAGTTTCTTGGGCAATTGACAACGGCTACTCCTTGTCTAAGCCATTATGAATTGGGAGGTTTCCTAAAAAAAATAATTTTTTTTTATCTGAAATTGAATGATATTTCTACACTTTACGATATTTCGAACAATCTTGGGACCGATGATTTCTTTCACTTACCAAAATGAAGAATACACTACCTGGAAACTTCACCATGTAAAACTTTCGGTCATTACTTCTGAACCCACTAAGTGCATGAGCTTTTCTCACTCTGTTTCTATTTCGTGTCACTCTTCGTTCCGCCTTTCTTTTAGTGTCATGCTTGTAAGTTGAATGGGGTAAAAGGGTGGGTATGAAAATAAAAGGGTTGAGAAAAATATGTGATAATAAAGAAAACGAGACTGACGATTATTACATCAAGCCACAAAGTAGCGAGGGATAGGGCTGAAATCCTCCCACAAACCGTGAGACACACCTTGTTGTTCTATCACATATTGCTCCAATAAATAAAATTTGTCTGGCGGGGATGGTATTTTTATTTCCTCTAATCTCGTGATTGATTCCATATCGTAATTCTCAGTGAATGAAAGTGCTCTATTTCGGCGAAATAATTCATTGAGAGCGTGCGAGTTTGGGCAAGTATGAATTGAGTCATTTAGGCAACGACATGGTTGGAAAATTTGCCTGAACGCCTGCGGAAAAGCCCCCTTTGGAAAATTGTTCATGTATAGACTGACTTTTATAATTATGGAACGGAAATTTATCGAAAATTAAAAAGGAAATGCAAATTGTGAGCACATGACGAAAGTTCTCGCCAGTGAACCCATTTGCTGCAAAAAGTGATGATGAGTTTATCAAAAAAGTACTATGAAAATGGAATATACATTAATTTGGCAGGGTTATTGACTTAAAATTTAATTATTGTCTCCTGCGGAAATTTTCGACGTTAGCTTTTAGTCACATTTTTGATAATAATTGACAAATCCTATTTTTTACACCCATCAAATTAGTGAATGATAACATTTTTATAATGCAATAGGGAGATGACCTCCTTCCTGATGCGTCAGGGATGCTGATCCTTTCAGAGACCAAATATTCCATTATACATATTCCTCGAAAGGTATTCTATTGGCGTTAAAATTTTTAATTATGTCAGTCTTTTTAAAAGTTGAACACTTACCACTCAATACTGGATATCAGTATCTCCAGTCGAATAACATTTCTTTTTAGAATAATGAATACTTATTGTAGGAATGAGAAGCATAAACAGTTTTTACAAAGGCGTTTCATTTGATAGCAACGTTTGTTTTTACTTTGAGCAAAGCCTTCAAGGATTTAAACTAAATTAATAATTTAAGACATTTTATATATTAATTGAACATTCCGATAAATATATTTTCGTATAAATATCAGATTTAATGATATTAATTAAATATTTAATACAATTCATTTGTGGTTATTTAAATAGCATTAAATCGCTAAATTTCAACATTAAAACAAACACGATGAGAAACAGGACAGCTCTTACCTTTTGAGGAACTAAAAATATAATTTAATTATTTAGCATTCTATATGCTGATTATGCATTTTTTGTTTATCTCACTTCATAAAAAATTTTAAAAATGCTTTTTTTTATTCATAGTAGGTTCTTGACACATTTAAAATAGTTGTAGAGGGTGAAATTAGATGTATTTAAACTTCAATATATTTAAAATTGTACTATAATACAAATCGGCGATAAAGATTTTTGAATTATAGAAAATGGAACAAAAAAATTGAAAATGGTTTTAAAATAAAATCTAATTACGATGTCGACAAATTCATTTCAGATTTTAAATCTTAAAAAAGGCCATAAAACAAGTTTTATAGCCATTTTAACAAAGACATTAAAAAAAATAAATTTTGTTGCATAGTGTTACATTTTTTACGCAGTACAGTAACAGCAATTCAATTAGGGACAGTGGTTATGAGAAAGAAAGTCCTTAAACTCGAAATCGAGTATCTTAATAAATATAATTCGGTCTCGAGAAACATGTTTTTCGGATATTCAAAAATTTATTCAAATGACACTTTACAAAAAAGATAAGGCAAGCGCCAGAGTCTTAAGTTTGAAATTTTATATTTTTAATATAGTTTTTTTTTTTGTTAAAAGAAGTATTGGTTGAAACCTTGTAGATTGTTCATCGTCTTTGTTTCCTCTGAAATGATTTTCAAAAATTTTTAAAATAATTATAAGTATACACGCAGAGAAATTTCCAAGTATCCAGATTTAATCCCACGATTTTTATCTCAAAAATATCCTAAAATATCTTGAATCCAGGAGAATTTGTATTAAATTTTAGAAACAATGAGGCCATTTACACCGCCGGATTGGATTGAGATTAAATTGTCCCAAAATTGGTTTTTGGGACAATTCAGTGAGAATCTAATACGACAGTCTAAATGACCTCAATGAAATCGTTTAGATTACTGCCTTTGATTAAGACTTAATTATCCGAAATCCGAGTTTGGAACAGTTTAATCCCAATCTAATGCAGCGGTGTAAATAGCTTCAATGTGATTGATTTTATCCCAGAATGTGATTGATTTTTAGAAATCTACATTTTAGGAACAAATGGGAAATTTTTCATCGCATTTTGAGATAGAATTTTAGAAACCTATGCAATTGTGTCGAAGATCATAGTGTAGTGGGACTGTTGAGTCTGGAGGAGTTAGAGGGAGAAAGCCTGTCCTGACGAAGACTCTTCTAAGGCGCTTCTAAGCCAACAACACCAATCACTGTTCAGCTGGGTTGGTAACTTTGAAGGGTACTATAACGACGACTAACTTCAAGTTACGACGGCTAACTTCAAGTCTTCACCAGTGAAGCGAGGAGGACACTGGATGGATTCGTAGCTTTCTTGGAATGGGCAGTGGGGCTCAATCCCGGGAGGCTAGCGATGAAGGGTGCTCCAACATGTTCTGGTATGGGGCCTGTAGTATTTGTGCTACAATAGTACTTATTATGTGGCCCAGATTTACACCTTGATTTACGTAAATTGTGTGTAAAGTAAATTTTATAATTAAAAAGTGGCGTTTTTGTACAGTACAGATAAAAGTTACCCAATACATTCTCTTTTAAAACGACACTAAAATAATATTTGTACTTTTCTCAAAAAATCCTTATACCTCTCGTTCAGTAATAACCTTCCCGATGGAAACGTTATTCTACAAAAACCCCTCAAAGACGCATTTGAAGTAATGGAAACTTATTAAGATTGACTGGATGCTTTTTCTGGATTAGGATGGTGAAGCCGTTAATTTTTGAGTTGTGTCTGAGTGATAGTTCTATGTTTAGAAAACTACTTTAAATATAAAAAAAAATATGAAAAAATCATTTTGCGGCTAAATCATTCCGTATTTATATCTTCATCCTTTTTTAAAAGAAAAAAAATAGCTTACAATATATCTAATAAATGCAGTTTTCTCGTCTATAAGAAGTTTGGAACCACTGATCCTAATTGAATTAGTGCCACTGTATATAACTCGTATCTTTACTTACCGATTTGGGCTTTAGTTTACGTCAAGCTGAATCCCCAAGCAGTTTCGTTGCTTTCAATGCACATTTATCATTCTATGTATACGTTTAAATGTACATATGGAAAAATCATAAACCAAATATCTACCAAATAATATTAATCAATACGCAATTAAAATAATTTATGATGAGGCAACAGGGTGATGAAAGTAAAATATCTCTTTTGTAAATATGGAGGACATTTATTTTGAAAAGTTGATAAATAATTTGTTTATGAAACAATGTAATTATTTATACATATTCGGCGATAATGCAACTGTACTCGTGAGAGTTCACAAATTCAATAGATTTATTTTTAATATTAGGGTTTTTCACTGTATACAATAATTGGTATTTAAGTATTTATCTAAAATAATACCTATATTGATGTGTTTAAATTCTTTTCTCATCTTCTGTTAGCCATTTAGTATTTGTTTTTACAATAATCTTTGCAATTTTAAATATGATGGAGACATCTAATTTAAAATTTACAAAAGTACTAAATTAGTAAATATTAATATTTTTTCCTTTATGTTTTACATGATCTCTTCAGAATATTTTACATAACTGCACTTTAATTGCGTTACTCTCACAAAATTTTAGTCCTACTGTTGTATTTTTGAAATAGTTTTTAATCTGTTCTATTCTTTTGCTATTTAGGGCAACACGTCTCGCAAAACAAACTTCTAAATCTGCTTTAGTATTATGTACAAAGTGAAGTGAATTTTCTTTACATAATATAGGCTTTATTTTCTCTTCAAAAAAAAAAATCTTTTGGCTAATATTTAGCTTTTAGGATTATAATTAAAGATTTATCTTATATGAAATCTCAACGGTAATCTCTAAGCTGGGTATTAAGTCTCAGTAAATTTACACAGAGCTGAATTTCATGGAAAAAATACTAAATCAATAGAGGATTTTTCATTGGTCTTCTTGTTTTTTTTTCACTCCTCCATTTCATTTGCATGAAAATTCAATTTTGATGCGAATAAATTTATCCCTTCAGCCTTTTTTTCATGCACCGCCAAAAAAGACAGATGAAAGGTGGTTATCGCTTTCCAAAATGTATATAATATTTGTTTCTTTTTATATGTTTTGAGTGTATAAGAATTTAGTTTCACAATATATATCTCACAATCTTCTACAGCAATAGTTGCAATGATATGTACACGATTAGATCCACGATTTTTGCATGAAGAATTTCAAAATTCTCCTGGTAAGGTAATAAATATAGTAATTTAGAATATTTAATATCTCTCTACCATGCTTGAAATATCGCTCACAGAGACATTGGTGGTTGGACAAGAAGTACGAGAAATCTTGCCTTTCATCCGTGACTTCTTACACCGTTGATGGTGTGATAAGTTCAAGAGCGGTGGGATTCTTTACGTGTGTTGGATTTGCTGATGGTTCCTTTGTAAAATAAAAATTCAATAGAGAATTTCTTAGTAATTTGATGTTATCAAATATAATATTTGCAGAATTACACCTCAATTTTGAGATTATTATCCTTAAACTTAAAATTTTTAAATTTCTTTATTTTAAATCAAATGATCAAATTATTTACAGAATATAGAAGATAAAATGGAAATTGCAAAATTTCTTTAAGATTTCTTTAATTTTAAAACTGGACAGGTGGACCTTTGAAGCATTGGAATAGCTAAAACATATTTTAACTCGGATATTTTTAATTTTGACACTAAATAGTTTAACTCAAAACTTTCAGCTACCTTTATATCAGAATTTTGAGAGTGAAAATGAAAATGTCTAGGGTAGGTGTGCTAAATTTCGGCATAGTTGCATGCAAGCGTCAAAGTCTCAAGTTTGAAATGTAATATTTTAATTACAAATTGATTTTTTTTATTCTTTCTTTTGTAAGAGTGTTGCTTGGAACCTTGTAAAGAATTTACCGTCTTTATTTACTCTAAAATCATTCTTAATACATTTTAAAATGAATAAAAATATAGGCATAGATTTGGTGCCCTATTTCGGCCACCTTCATTCTCATAGTTCCTTGCCCTTCAGGAATTCTTCCAATATCTTTTTCATGTCATCTCGTTTGTCGAAGCTACATTTTTGTTATTCTTTTGCATTGTATAATCTCTAGAGTACGTAAAATCTAAAAGTTCATGGAAATTCGAGGAACAAAAAAGGTGGCCGAAATTGCAAGCTGGCCGGAATTTGGCACACTTACCCTAAGCCGTTTAAGTTTTTCTTTAAGCCTGTTTCGGGATTAAGCACATAGTAACTAATAAATCAAAGTAGTTTTTTTCAAAGGGGTTTTTACTGTTGCAATGTGTAAAAAAGACGCGTAAAATGCAATTTCGAACTCTTAACTGTTACAAAAAAATCTTAAAAAGTTTTTAAGGTAACATTTTTGAATATTCTAATAATTAATTAGAGAAAATCAGTGAAAATGATCGTATTAAAGGAAAGCTTAGAAGCTTTGCACAAAGGCTTCTGTAACGCCTTTGAGGCTGTAATTTTTAAACTGGCGGCAAGGAACTTTGGAACTATTAAATACTGAAAATTTTGAGTTGAGTTTGTAATATAAACCTTATTTAACTTTTAACATAAAATCGAAAATGTTCAGTTTTAAGATATTTAAATTGAATAATCTTCCTTCATCTGAGAATTTTAAGAATAGATGACTTATTAACAAAACAAAAATTGAATTTTTTGGTAACGAAAACGCAGGTACTAAACTCTGTCTCGGGATCGGTAAAACCTTTGACTTCCTTCTTCTTAAATTTTCCAATACGGCCGTATTGGTTTCAACTGCTAATAAATCGGCAAGGTATCGGTTTATTTCTAATAAATATTTTATAGTAAGCTCAACGTATATTACCTTTACCCGATTTTGGGATGGTTTTTATTATGAAGTAGTAAACCGATAGTAAACTTAGTATAAACCGGAAACAGTTTTTTTTCTTTCCTGTCATAATTGTACTATCGGCAATTTTATTTATGAACGTGACTTCAATATAGGGACTGCTGAAAATGCTGAAAATCAATATATCACAAATCCTATAATCCTTATAAAATATATGTATTATTATAAAATATTCTGTGATTTAAGTTAGTGATTTTTAAAACTTAAAACATGGGAGAATTGTTATTTGGTATAAAATTTTATATCGTAAATCATGGGTCCATTTATTACTCAATATGAATTTTATAAATCTAATTCTGAATAAGAGCCAAAGAGTAAATTTATCGAGTGATTTTACAGTTTTCTAAACAATTTAATTACCAAACTGTGTAAAGTTTCTCAGTATGGACCCTTTCTCACAAGTTAATTAGGATCATAAATGAATACTTACGATACTAAGGGCTCCAACAATGCAAGGTGAGGCTGAACCCTCGCGGGAGTCTTTCTGGGACGAAACCGAACCATTCACCTTCAAGGCGGTGTCCTCAGTGACCGGCGATGGGGGTGACGATGATGGGGCAGTCTCCTCGAATAAATTAACATCCGTCGATGATGGATTTGCCGGATCGGGGTCCTGATATGAATGGAAAAAGGGGTTTTTGGCAATATGAGTTGAAATACAACGACCTCCATGACTATAATTAAATCCATTTAAATTTTTCCACCCCACCGAAATGCCCGTGGAAGAGAAAACTAAAATTTAGTCGGACGGAAACATTTTTGCCTCCATTGGGTGATGGTGGGGGATAAAATCATCAATCATCATTAAAATTTCTGGGCCAAGAGGCGAATGAAAGGCATTGAGGTGAAATTCAATTTTAATTTTCACACTTGGATTCGATAGAAATATCGATAGCATCAATAATTGAATTTTACATCTACTATAACTTCACTTAGCCTAATGAACAAACATCCCTTCTACCACAAAACCTTATCCATTCGTAGCTACCATATTTCCTCTCCGACAACTAATCCACCAAGTTTATTTTCTACTTGTAGTAACTTAGACTTTTGTCTTTTCTCCAGGAATTTTCAACTCTTTTTTTATACGAGAAGAGGATGTTAAGGGAAAATGCAAAAAAGGTGCTGTATAGAGATCGGCTTAGCATAATAAATTTTTGTTGGAAGATTTAGTAAATTACTCCTACAATATATATATTTTTAAAAGAGTTCTGAGCCATTCTGAGCTTTGTGAGAGGAAAAAGTAGAATACTGAATTGTTTTATTTTATTTTGAGTAGATACACTGAAAAAATGATACTTTGGAAAATAGTAGCAAATTTCATAGATAATTCTATCCATCGACAAGTAGAAATTATCGTCATTTTCAACCGCTTTGCCCTATTGGGGTCCCGGGCTTAGGACACATAGGTTAGTAGCCCATGCCTATCAATCCTTCGCCACTTCAGAAAGGTATTCACGATCAATCCCAAAGTGCTTCAAGGCAAGATTCTGAATTTGATTCAGCCACCTTGTCCTAGGGTCTAAGGGTTCTAGGTCGTTGTCCTGAGGTCAACGTCTTCTCACAATAGCTTGCATAGCTTTTCTGGGGAATCTTTTACAATCCATAATTTAGATTTCATAACAATGTGAAAATTAAAATCTACAATTTAATTGGTAAAATTGAAAATAATAATGGCTCATTTAGCACTAAACCTACCGATCGTTTTTGGTCGTTTTTCCTAGCGCGCTCGGTCAAATGACAGACCGCGGTAGGGTAGGATCTTCAACAAATTTGTCTTGGAAAAGAGGAAAAAATTAAAATTTAACACTGAAAAATATATTAGGGGAGACCGGGGTACAATTAGCCAGGGGTAGATGTAAACAGTGAATTTTTCTCTTTGTCCTTAAAATGTACAATCAGCAAAGTATTTTTTAATGAAAGTAGGAACACATAACACATCCGCATATTTCCAGAAATATTTGTAAGTCTGATCCTGTAATCCTACAATTTAGAAGCATTTTTATAAAATGGGTATAAAATTGTAATTTTGATGTGACAGTTTTTGGAAAAGCATTTGGTTTTCTAAGTTATTATTCAGAATCTCATAGTTTTACGTTGTTTCTGGTTTACTAAAGTTAATTAACTCTTTCGCGTCCCACTTTTATTCAGCAGATGAATTCATGCAAAATTGAGTTTTTCCTAATGCTTTATGATCAAATATAATAGTTCAAAGAGGAAAAAAAATTTCCATTGCGTGAAAACTTGGAAAAACCCCGGGTCATATATGACCCTGTTGTCCTCAAGGGAAGTGTATTTACCATTTTCAAAATCTATATCACGGGCTTTTTAAGAGTTTTTTTTGCTTGAATTTACTAATTTGGCCAAAACCATGGCAAACTGGATTGCTTTGATGAACACTGTACTCCTGGTGTTCAAGGAATCTTCCTGGTAATCCCTTGAACAGTCACTGTCACAATATTTTGAGTGGTATTTGGCGAAAATAAACTTATCCACATATTTATTCACACACAATACAATTACACAATATAAGACGCTTGCAGAATACTCTAAAATATTGCAAAATATGGTATAATTCATCAGATATAAGATGAAATATCCAGGAGCAAGATGTCCCACCTGCATTTCACAAAGAAAAACAATGTCCCAACTACATTTCGCTGCAGGTTTGGGACGAACACACTGTTACCCTTGGGGATTATAGGGTCATATATGACCCGGAAAATTCTACACGCTTTTTTGGAAAATTGAGAGTAGTTTATTACATCAAAATATGCAATATACAATCTTTGGATATTCTATTTTGTATTTCTAAAGAACTTTTTGCTGAAAAAAATAAATGAATATAAAAAAATTTGAAAAAGAAAAGTCATTTCACAAAGTTCGAAATTAGTGATTTTTGATCTCAAATATTTTCTTTTCCTGAATATCTGGAGTCTTGAGAAAATTAGCCAAGAATCTTACATCCTTCTATTATGATGTCGTGCACAAACCGATAGATTTCAATTAATGTAAATAGTCAAAAGAAATTGTTTTTTCCCCGGGTCATATATGACCCTAATGACGCGAAAGAGTTAAGTGATATTTTTCAATTGGATAATAAATATCTCTTTTTTTATATAAGATGATAAATCACTGAAACAGTCCTCGGGGCAGATGTAGTCACTCTTCAGTGGTGGGATAAAACTACCAATGATTTTTAGCTAATATATGGATAATTGTTAGGTGAAAAAAGTATTATTGATATTCCAAGCAATATTGCCATTTGGATGAGCAATTTGTGAAATAATTTTTTTCAAGATGTTTGCATCAATTTTGCCACAATTACAAGAATGTCATAAAAAAGTCAGCTAAAGCCTTTTCCTTTAGATTTAAGTGACATATTTAGCATCAGTGGGCTTCGGTGCATCAAGCGAAACAATATTTGGTATCTCCAGTTTAAAATTTCGTCTGGAAAACTTGTGGCAATTAGTACCCCAAAAGTGACTATATCTACCCAGGCCGGGTCAAGTGTAGCCAATGTGTCATACTTTTTTTCATTATCCTCTCTAGAAAAGTCAAGGATTTTAGAGCTTTGAACTACACTGTTTCATATAGCCAATATCCTTATGAAACATAAAAATATTAGACAAGCCTTATCATTTTTTCACAAATCATGCGAGAAAAAAAGCCTCATTTGCTGACTAAAAGTACCCCGGTCTCCCCTACATGTATATTTTAGGAAATTTATAAAGTTTGATAGCGACATTGTACTGTTTTATGTGTAAATTTCAAAAGTGTTTAAAGTTTAAACCGATCGGGTCTTGGTAAGTTTAGTGTTAAATAGTTCTTTTTTATACAAATGCGCCAATGAGATTTGAAAAATCTTTCCTAGTGGTTCATTGGTGTGGTAAAATTTCTTTGTTCGGAGATCAAATTTGAAAAAATCTAAAATCGATTCTCAAAAGCATAAGAAAACACATTTTGATTTCATAATTATTCCGAAAGGCTCATGGAATATTGTGTCTGAAATTTGAAGTATCTCTAACTGAGAGTTCAATATGTCTGGAGAATTTTAGAATGACAAGATAATCTAGTATCTAGAAAACCAATATTCGACTGGGTGATTCCGATTTTAGTGATTTTAATCGATTGGAAGTGGTTGGCATGATGAGTCGCTGTACTACAAGAGTTAAAAGATAATTAAATCACTGAAGAATTACTAAATGCAATACCGAAACCGGAGGGCATATTCTAAAAATTGTAATTTTTTAATAGAGTAAAAAATCCACCAATTTATATATTTTATTGTAGAGAGTTACTCGATTTTTGTTTTGAGCTAGAATCACACGAATAGCAGAATATGCCCCGCAGGGATTTTACAATTATTTTGGTTGAAAACATTTCATTTTTCCACCTCATTCTCTCTCATCTGATTCTATGCAACACATATTTTTGAAAGTTTTGGCAAGAGCGATTTTGTGATGCCAAAAAAGGTGGGAAAAACTCAAAAATTAATCGGTTAATGGGGCAATTTTATTTCGAAAAGGAAATTTCAAATAAAAACACTCTCATTTGTGTGCATCTTAACTAAGAGGCAATACGATTATTTGGATATTAAAAACAAAAATTAAATTGGATATTAGAAACAAAAAATAAATTTCAAAGCATTGCATGGTAACTCTAAAAAATAAGGGAAAACTTTCGGGTTTCAGACACACTCCGGCTTCGAGTACTTTATATTTTTCTCATATTCCTTTAATCAATTTGAGCAAATGGCAATAATTTTTAACGGTTTTAATAGTCAGTTTTAAGTCACACATTTCTTAAAAAAATAGTTATATTCATTGAAAGAATATGGAAAAATATGAAGTGTTCGAAGCCGGAAAGCCTCCCCCTAAACTTTATAATTTCTACCAGTTTTAGACGAATTTAATACTAGAATGGTGAAAGTGTTCATAATCTTTTTCTCTGTGTGTAATCTGTGAGTGCCTTAGTTACCCGGAATTCACTTCCAAGCGATTTAACTGTAACGAACTTGGATATCACCCCTCAAAAAGAAAGATAATTGAATTGAAAATCAAATGATTTTTTTCTTATAAAACTAATCGATGGCGAAAAATCACAAGTAATTAAAGTCATAAAGAGATCATCTCTAGGCTATTGGGGGTTGAATTCTCGTTCCTTTTGTTATGCACAGCATTTTGTAGGCGTTTCTAGCAAAGTCTGATGGTAAACAACTTATCAGCACGAAGATTTATTTTATTAATACACCCTGTGTATTATAAACACAGGAAGTGCCATTAAATAGACTTTGGAGGCAAAAGAAGTGAAGAGTCATGGAGTTGGTTTATATTGAATTTGGCACACCTTATTTCTGGGTGGGAAATGAAGATTAATAGATAAGCAAAGTTGACTCGGGGCGATATTGAAAGGGGTGTCTTTGATTAATTCCAATGATTTCCTCTTTCATCTCCACTTACCACCCCCTTCGTAGTCCACGAGAGATGAAAATGCCAAAAGCACATAATTCAGATATTTCATCTTTTCTAGAGGATTTTCTATAACTCGAAATCATATTGGATTTTCTTTTGTGATTTTCGTCTTAATGATGCTTTTATTTACATTGAGTATTTTTTTTCTTACGAAAGACAAATTTAAAATATTAATGTGCATCACTCGGTATGATTTTCGCATTATTATCAATCTAAGCAACATAAAGAATAGATAAAATTAGGCTTTTGTTTAAAAAAAAGTAACATTTCAGAAAATCAACAATATACATATTTAAAAGTAACAAAAAACTGGGTTAACAGTTGTTGAATAAGTCGTACACTTTCCAATTCCTTAAGTCACCTTTAAAATAAGTATGAGATCTTAGGAGAATGTAGGGCTAATTTTAGCTATGAGTCGATATTGATCTGATTTTTCGCATATTTTTAAAGGAAGCTGGGCCTTACAGTTATTTTATTTTGTTCCACTATTGTTTTCTAGAGCTAAATCACTTTACGCTAAAGACCAGGTTCCTTTAGAAATATGCGAAAAAATCGTATATCAATGTAGCCCCGCCTTCACCTATATCTTTCGCTTAACATTAATGACAGATCAATAATTATTGAAAAGGAACAGAAGACTATATATTATTTTGTGGGTTGAATTTTCAGTAGTCAATGTCTTAAGAAGAGATTGATGGTTTTTGAAATGTAGGGGAAACTGGGGCGCCACCAAACACGGGGTACAACCAAACACTAATTTTAATTTCTAAACTACTTGGACTATCTCGACGAATTACTTTAGTGGACAAACATCCCTATAATGCCTATAAATGCCTATACCTATAGGTCTTATCCTCTGAAGTCGAATATCCGATTAAAAAATCGCAGTGTTTGGTGGTGCCCCAGCTTCCGCCAAGGTTTATTCATTTGGGCCTTATTAACGATCCCTACAACATAATTATAAAAAAAACAGCAATTTATTATAAACTTTTTTCGAGATAAATAAGCGATTTTAAATTGGTCTCAACCGATTTTTTATAAAAGTTATGGAACCAAAAAATTTCGCTTTAAAAGCTATTAATCAAAAAAAAAGTCTTCAAACTAGGGATATTGCGATGGCCGGCCGTCTGGTTAGTTTCCGCAATTTTATATGATCACTTAGGAATGCTGAAAACATGTACTGTGGAAAATATTATACTGATTTCAGGATTTTGATAAAGCCGGACACTTACAAGAGATTGATGTGATATGAAACGGTGGAAGCCGAAATCCTGAAAGCCAAAATCCGAAAAACCAATATCCCGGAATGGTCAAAAACCGAAAAGTAATGTGTGAGCTAATTTCTTAAAACATTTAAAAAAAATCTCTTTGGTTTCATTAAGCGTAGGCAGAATTATCAGTAGCTACGAAACTTTTACCAAATCGGGATTTTGAAATTTATTATGCATATACGACAAAATCATATTGAGAAATGTTTTGTACTGTAAAGAAACTGATACTGTTAAAAAATCGTTTCTAGTGACACAAGGAATATTAAGTGCGTTCGCTTAAAGGAGAACCTAAATACGAAGTGTAAAATGTTTTTTTTTTATTAAGGATGAATTATCTAAGATTATTCAATTTTTTCCTATTGCTTAAATCGATAGACAGACAATCTAAAATGGCCTTCAGGCTACGGGTTTAGCCGAGTTCCCGATGGTCTCAAAATATTAAATAGCGAGCAAGTTTATCGCTTTTTGAGAACCTAATAGGTCTGTTATCTTTAATAACCTAATCTTAAGTTATATTTTGCAAAAAAAAATCGTGATTGGTAAGAAATTAGAGCAATGGGGGCATATGGCTAAACCGGCTAAACCTTAGGTCTGAAGCCAGTATAAGATTACGAATACCAAAAAAAAAATCAAAAGTCGATTCGGGGTAACTCGAAGATACAGAATCGGAACCAAATCAGTACCAAGTAGTTTTCAAGGGCAAACAGTCAAAACCTTTAAATTCTTCGTTTATACTTCTCGTTTTCTCAAATTTTATAGTTTTCTCCAGTTTATCTTGGTTTAACTATGAAATACACCCTTGAAAATTTATTTTTTGAATTCTTTCCATATAAGAATTGCGAGCTGTACATTTCGTGCCAATTAAGGACTGTTTTTACGAGGCAATCCAGTTAAGTAGTCATCAGAACAGAATTTATATATTTTTTAATCAATCGCTTTTAATATGTATACACTGAGAAAAAAAAGAGGGTGAAATTAACTTTTTTTTCTCAGAACTTTAACACTTTTTAGGTGTAAAAATATATCAACATTTTTTAATGTTAATTTTACACCTTTTTAAGGGTAAAATTAACATTTCCGGAATGTTATTTTAACCTTTTCGGATTTCTCTCAGTGTAAGCATAAACCAAAAATTACAACACTGAGAGAAATCCGAAAAAGTTAAAATAGCGTTCCGGAAATGTTTATTTTACCCTGCAGTATTGATCCGAAATCGGTGTAAATATTATGCATTTTAGGTGTATTAAGGGATAAAGTTTACCCTTTTTCATGTTAATTTTACCATTAAAAAGGTGTAAAATTAACATTAAAAAATGTTGATATATTTTTACACATAAAAGGTGTTAAAATTATGAGGAAAAAAAGTTTATCGCACCCCCGTTTTTTCTCAGTGAAGGAATTTAGTCGTTTCCCTCTTCTAAAAATAACGCGGAAAAGTTAATTTTTGGCTTCGCAATCCGGTATCCACCCTGAAAATTAAGTAATGATAGGGCAGACTAGGACTAAATTATTGTATTTAGGACATTAATTATAATTTAAAAAAATGCATGGATGAAACCAGTGAAACTGATGAATATTTCAGTGATGTGTTCCAATTTAGATAAAATAGTGATATGCTCTATATTTCTTCTAAGCTAAAACTATAGAACATCCCACCGCCTAATTTATATCCATATTGGCTTATGGAAGCGACAAATTTCTGTTACAGATTGTTTTAGTATAATATAGTCATGAACTAAATCCTAGCTTTGTATCCTTAACCTTTTTGTTTTCACTAATGCAAAATGAGTTATAGACCTTCTATTATTAACCTTTATTGAAAATAGAACATTCAATAAATACGTATTTATCGAATGCAGTTTAGCAGTCATTTAGCAGAATTTAGTATTAAGTTTGAACATTAATAAGCCTTCCTTGCGGAATATTTAATAATTAAGTATGGAGCCTCTTGTTGAATATTCATTTGCAAGTTTGCATTTCAAATGGAACCTAATCAACGAGGATATCACTGGAAAATTCTCTATGAAAATTCCGTAACGGAAAAACATTAAAAGTGACATAGTGTTGGAAAAGGTGTAAAAAGCATATCATACGTTTTTAATTAAGAGATATTGCATTCCGAGGAATGCAGATAAACTCACAGAGGGACAACACAAAAAGTTATTCCCTTCAACGTGTTACGTGGTGAAATTTTAACTAGTCAGGCGTCAAGGGAAAATCTCTTTTGCTGCAATATTTCGAAAGCTTTTCACCCCCTTTGAACTCTGCACGAATCTGGGTGAATATGCCATGTATTCGTCTCTAAAAAAAAGACACCTTTTTATGGGTTTTCGACCGTCACAAGGATTGGTGAAATGATGCCTTTCAACAAATTTATGTCAATGTTCTTCTCATTCGACTAAAATGTGTACGTCTGTCCTGTTGGCTCTTTAGATTCATCATTCGTGATCTGGGCTTAGGAAAACCATAGTTGAGCTTTTGGCTGAGGGAATGTGCGGTGGGAAAAGTGTGATGAGACATGGTGGATTGAATATGGTGCAATAGATGTCAGACTTTGTCTATCAAATGTCAGGCTAAATAGGAAAATGCCAACCAAAAGAGTTGGTGAAACATTCATCCATTTCCGGAATATTATGGCGAATGTATCTGACTAGCTTTTGCCACTTTCTCTTATGTGGGAAAATGTGAAGGAATGCGATGGGAAAATGGGTAGAATGAAAGCTGAAAATTCAACAGCAAAAAGAGATTCATCGTCTCAGATAAGATTATATTTTGCTCCTTTTCGCCTTTCATGAATTTTTTTTTCTGTGACTTCCGGCTGTGCATTTAAAACTAAAGGCTACTTTGAACACTCAACTCATCATAAGCAGACAGTATCCTTTGAGGATGAACCACATAGAAAATTCTCATTTGCTGCTGATGCACAGAGTGAAAGAAATGCAGGACAATTGAAGTTGTCATAGTCACAAGAAACATTATATCGCTCATCTAGTATTACAGTGACGTAACTCTATTATATAAATGTTTCAGGACGAAACTTTAAACATTTGAAATCATTACATTCATTAAAATATCTTTTTAAATTTAGTAAGTCATTTTTATTTGAAAATAAGAGAAAGACTGTATTGGAGTGTTCACTCTTTTACTGTAAAAAGCATTAAAAAATTGAAAAATTGACAAACATCACATGTTTTTCGTATCACAGGACTTATTAAGTATTCTCTAGTATTAGTTAGTCCAATTTGCTGTAACGATATATAATTTTCTTGCAGTTCTTTTGTTTATTTTACGGAAACTGATACAAAGTCTTGTAGAAAATGATAACGCATATTTTAGCAAATCTTCTAAAAACGTGAATTTATATCAAATTTAATCTTTTCCAAAATTTTAGTGAGAACTTTTTTTACATTTTATTTGTCGAACATACACCCCTTGAGGACCAATTTTTTTGTTTTAATAAATCTTAGTGAATCAAACGATTTTTGAGAAATAATGTTACGCTGTTCCTCTTGCTGTTATCATAGTTCGAGGCCAAATGGTTTGAGATATTGATTGGGCGGTGGTAGCTAAAATCCTGAATGCCAACTTCCCGAAAAGAAAAATTCCGTAGAGACAAAAACTCGAATATGTTGAATGATATCCCGAAAGTCAAAATCCCACAGAGATAAAACATCGAATGGGTCGAAATCCCGAAAGCTAAAATCCTGAAAGGTCAAAATCCCGAAGAGGCAAAATTTCGAATGAGTCGAAATCCAGATTAGGTCGGGATTTCCCGGGGCCAGAATCCCGAAAACCAAAATGTTGAAAAGCCAAAATCCTGAAAAGCCAAAATCCTGAAAAGCCAAAATCCTGAAAAGACAAAAACTTGAAAAGTCAAGATCCCGAAAGCCACAATTCCAAAAGTCAAAGGATGCGGTCGTGGGAGTAGCTGTGATGCTTTTAAGAAATCAGGATTTTGATTTTCGGGTTTATTGGCATTCGGGATTTTGGTTTTTGATATTTTGGCTTTCGGGATTTTGGCTTTCGAGATATTGGCATTCAAGATTTTGACTGATACTCCGATTTGGCTTTTCAGAAAACCCTCCTCCCCATAAGTTACTAAAGTGCCATTAGTATAAAAATTAATTTTCTCCATTTTCTCTATGTATTGATTTAAAAACGCGAGGTAGCTTTTGTTAACAATTTTAATTCATGACAGTAATTCCATGTAAATTATGAAGTAAATTTATCAAATACTATTTATTTTTTAAATATTTAATAATTTTTTTAGATAAGAAAAAGTCCCAGTCTCTTACATATTTTTGCTTCATATTGTATTCAATCTCACAAATGCAAAATAAAATGGAGAAAGAAAGCTCTCGCTCAAGAGCTGATGCTCTTACTAATTGCATTATGAGATCTTCAAATTTTGTAAATATATGTACATTTCAAAAGCAATATTGCAATAAAAACACTACTTTATGATCACTATATGCCCCGTTTGTGTGTCTTGTTACTTGACTATAAAAGAGTTCAGTTGCCTCTCGGCTTAAGTCGTAGGGTTAATGCAAGCATTTTGCAAAGCTAGAACGGTTTGCATATTTTGCTTTTGTTTTTTTTTTTTAAGTAAACTTGAACCATCTTGACTCGAACACAATCTATAAATGAAAGCAAAACAAGCTGCATATTGAATTTCTGGGCTTTTTTTCACGAATTTAGGGTTTTTTTCCGAATTCAATATTGAACCTACTAAAAAGAAGTCTCCTAAGTATTTGTACATAATAAGCTTTTGGAAAGAAAAAGTTCACTGTGTCAACATTTATTAATTTTCTCTTGCCGAGTTTTTGCAATATATTTACAATATTCGAGAACTATCTTTTTTAAATGTTTATATCCAAATTCAAATTTTCATTTTCAATGTCCAAATGTACTCAAAAAATAATCAATAGTTGTTTTTGTTATCAATAAAAAATCACATACGTTTCTGTAATAGTAGATGAGCGATAAGACTTTTCTCATAAATTAATTAATTAATTAATTAAATAAAACTTTTGCTATATTGATTGAGAGTCGTCATGAAAATGAATAACAAAAAGACTTTTATAAAATAAATCAAAATACCTCTTTGAAATTTGTCGCACTTTGACTGCTGATGTCTTCTGGTGCATCTGATGCATCTTTTGTTGATGGTGCTTCGTCCTTGGATGTGGCCGTGTCGGGTGCATCAGAAGCAGTTGTAGTTGATGGTCCGGTGTCATTTCCCAGTTCGTAGATATTGATCATATGAGCTGTTTGAGCATGTACCATCAAGTCCCAGGGATTGGAGAATGGATCCTTGCAAACAACACAGAGGAGCCGTGCTGTGGGCAGTGGATTTACTGGATCAAAGAAAGCATTCCATTTGACACTATGTGTGAACATTTTCTATGGGAATCACTTACGGTAGTTGCTAAAATTCCTATCTGACGATATCTGGTGACATTTGCATGTGAATCTGAGTTTGCAGTAGGTTCTCTTGTGGTCCAACAAATCACTGAGATTGCTGAAACTCTCTCGACAATTGCCACAGATGAGTGTGTCGGGATTGCCTTTGAGGACAAAATAGTTAATTACTCCTATGGCTTGAGTCCCACATAACATATGCCCCATATTGTTTCTGCAAATTCATTGCCAAAAAAAAACTTTTTCCCTCAACAATCCAATTCACCACAATTCCCATCATGTGACGCCCCCCGTAGTGTTGAGTTTTGAGGAAGAAATAAGTGAGATGCTGAAGTCATTAAATTATGCTGTGTTAACATCAAGTCAAGTTTAAGGGTTGAAATGAGATTATTCAATAATACATACATCATGTAACCATAATGTAAATTAAATATGAGTGGAATAATATAAGATACTGGTTGAGATTGTGTGATTAGCAAATGTGGGAAACCATACCATTGTGGTATGGGAGATGGAATTTCATGAAAATTCGAGGGGATGACGATACAAAGTAGAACTTTGGAAGTAACGGAAAAGAGTATGGGGTGCAGGAGTACGGACTCCCCGGGGAAAACCATTAAGTGAAACTCTTTAGCAATCTCTCAATCCAATCCGGAAATTGTGTGAAAATTCTCTCAATTTAGGAACTTCCTAAAACTAAAGTAGGTACTAGATTGAAAATCTCGATTTAGTAAGGGGGTTACGCTTAGAAATTAGATGACCTGGTAGATATTCTGCTTTCTAATTTGGATTATACAAAAGGCTTTTCATGTTTATAATTTGAATACCCAATATAGGGACGAGTAGTTCTATTTGGTAAAATATTATTGGACTTTGAATATTGTGGTTTTATTGCAATGATTACAGTCTGTAAATTTTCTGATCATACACTTAGATATTAATGATCTTTCCTAGATAAATCAATTTAAACAAGAAACTTTTATAGTAGAACAGCTTAATGGAGAACTTGTTCCAACACTAAGAAAAAAAGAGGCTAAGATTAACTTTTTTTTAGTCATAACTTTAACACTTTTCGGGTTTAAAAATATATCAACATTTTTTAATGTTAATTTTACAACTTTTGATTGTAAAATCAACATGAAAAAAAGGGTTATTTTAACCCATAATAAAAGGGTAATATTTACACCGATTTCGGATCAATACTGCAGGGTAAAATTAACATTTCCGGAATGTTATTTTGACTTTTTCGGATTTCTCTCAGTGAACTTTTCCATATTAATACGAGTAGATTTTCGATTTATTTGGACCGGAAAGAAATAAATATTAAAAATGCAATATTAATAGTAGCGTTCGTACACTGAGAGAAATCCGAAAAAGTTAAAATAACATTCCGGAAATGTTAATTTTACCCTGCAGTATTGATCCAAAATCGGTGTAAATATTACCCTTTTTAGGTGTATTAGTGGTTAAAGATACCTTTTTCATGTTAATTTTAGCCTTAATAAGGTGTAAAATTAACATTAAAAAATGTTGATATATTTTTACACCAGAAAAGTGTTAAAGTTATGACGAAAAAAAGTTAATCGTAGCCTCTTTTTTCTCAGTGTAAGGATCTTTTCCCTACGACAATCCAATATGAACTAACTCTCATTATTAATCCTCCTCTACGATACCCCTCCCGAAGGGGTAACTCACAGACTAACAACATGAATGCTTTGAACAACTTGAACGTGTCTGACATAGCCCTACTTGTCCCTATAGGCTCTACATTGAACCTGTAGTTTTATGCAATATATAAGCACTTAAATGGAGGTTTCGCTTAATTCTCCCTTGTGCTTGAGGGTGTAGTTAGGACGTTGTAAAAGGGAGTAAAATTTATATCACTCGATACTCACTGTAAACTTTGAATGTTTCGAACAATTGCTGACCGTTGACGAGATGCTGCGAAGCATGCGATTGGGGGTCTCCTCCGTTCCCATTCACGACACCATCGGCTGCTCCATTGTGCCCATTTGCATTATTATGGCTGCCGTTGGGGAGTGGACTTGTCGGCAGAGTCATCTGCTGTTGCTGATTCTGTGGTGACGGCTGAATACTCAATAGATTCACTTTCCCATTTATTTGCTGGACACTGACAGTCAGCCGATTCTGCTGCAGTTGCAGTTGTTGCTGCTGTGGTCCCATTAATCGTTGACGCTTGATCGGGCGTGGAGCATTTGTGGGCAGGAGCGTAGATGCACAGTAGCTGGAAATGAGAAGATGGAGCCATTTAGTTCGAGGGATTCCACTGGGTATGAACACAACCATCTCTCCAGACAACGTAAAATGTGGTGAGACTCTTTGGTGACACGAATGGCGAGGAAAAAAAAGTCACCATACTCCCAAGGATAAAATTGTCCTAATGACATCATCTGGTTGTGACATCCTCAGTGACGGGTATGTGGGTTTTGGAATTGAGTATGAGGAGATGGAGTGCCAAAGGACAAAGACTACCATCGTCTAATGAGGGAGAATAACACGACGATTCTGCAACATGGATCACCCAATTGTCACACTGGTGTCGACATTGTGGGTCATTTTTTAAGCACCACCACGCTCCAACACAAAGTGAAGCGTGATGGAGCGTCTTCCGGGGATGATGAGGGAACTGCTGCCATCCTTCAGTGTGTCTGATGTGGACACTTTACGAATGACTCTGTGTAATGAGGCATCATCCCTTTAATCAAAGGAATTTCCTGTCTTCCTCCTTGCCAGTTTCTCGCACAGCACACAAAGTGGCAAGAATTTAACAATCTCTTGATTAATTCTCTCATGCACTTTCACCTCCAAATAGAACCAAGAATATAACAGCGCGAAAGGAGGTTAATTGTGGCACTCGAAATGAATTGTTCTGCATGGTTTCAATTTAGGTTATAGTGCGCTGATTTTCATTCTTTACCTTTGCCCTTTAATTCTCCACAATTCACAAGGAAAAATTTATCAAAGTGAATTTTACAGAATTACCCTCAAGGCAACAGCAGATTAGCCAGAATTTTGATAAAAATGATCAGAGAAAATTAAATGTGGTAGCTTCAAAATTAAGAGCTTCATATTTATTCAGAGGTAATAAAATATATTCTTGATAAATGAAGAATTAAAAATTATGAGTCATCTTGATTAAAATACAGTTTAAACACTGAGAGAAATCCGAAAAAGTCAAAATAACATTCCGGAAATGTTAATTTTACACTGCAGTATTGATCCGAAATCGGTGTAAATATTACCATTTTTGGGTGTATTATGGGTTGAAGTTACCCTTTTTTCATGTTGATTTTACCCTCAAAAGGTGTAAAATTAACATTAAAAACTGTTGACAAAGGGGAGATATTAGCTTGGAAGTGGTGTACACTGTACACTGAGGTGGAAGTACTGCGGAAGTGAAAGTCTCAAAAATGAAATGATTTTTGCGCTTTTCATTTAATTACAGTAGAAAAAATGTTTGTGAGCATGCAACGCAATTAAAGATTGTCCTGAGGGTTAAATTAATGTTGTTTTTTATCGCAATTGTCTTAAATTTATCATCAAAATTATCGTTAAAAAAATCAAATATCATTCAACTACTCCCTTTGTTCCAATGGATGAAACTTTATTGAATGCCTCACAAATATTTAAATTTCAAATTACATTTTCAGTTGGAATAGTGTAGTAGTAGTCGATTCTTTCGGATGATTTAGCTCCGTAAATTATTTTACCTAATTGAGTAATTTTTTTTCATAAACATAATTAATACAAGTCTCAATTGATCCTAAAAATTGTCCTCGAAAGATATATTAATACCATTTTTTAAGGAAAAGAACCGTTTTTCTTGAAGATAGATCGAAAGGTAGTTTTTTTTACAGCTTTTAGGAGGGTTATATGTTTTTGTACCTTGTAAGTATTCGATAGAAATTGGAAGAAATGCTGATCGGAAGGATCAATTAATGAAGATTATTCTAGGTGTTGAAAACTTTCCCACTACAACCCCTTTGGCACTTTGACAACGTCGTTTGTAAGGCACGCAATTTGACGTCATTGTCTTCAAAAATTATGCTTTTTCTTTTACCCAAAAACTGACTTTAAAAAAAATACTCATCGAAATTAACAAAATGCTCACAGTTCTTCTCTTCTATGATTGTTTCGTCGAGTTTAGGTAGCCTAAACAGATTGGTTATGTGGTCGTGGCCTAAACAGGTCCACAACTCCGCATGAACAACTTTTCCAGATTTATTATAAAAATCAAGCATCCAAGAGAAATTATTAAAATTGAGATTCTGTTTTCAGTTGAATTAAAATGCAATTGCGATATTGAATAAAGTCACGAATAATAATCCAGATGTTGAAGAAAATTCACATTAGATTTTAGTCGTTTCTTTTAAATTCAAACACCGGAAAGTGTCTGGAAGTGCTTGGAAGTGCAGAAGGGCTGGAAATCACCTATGACACTTGCGGAAGTGTGGGAGTCTTTGACGTTTTCCATATAAATTCAGGAAGTGCTGGAAGTGGTGTACACTATTTTTCGACTAATATCTCCCCCTTGACTGTTGATATATTTTTACACCCGAAAAGTGTTAAAGTTATGATGAAAAAAAGTTAATCATAGCCTCTTTTTTTCTCAGTGAAATGGTTTGTGATCAATTTTGCTTTATTTACTGACCAAAAAATGTGAAAAACAAAAGAAATTCACATTAATCGCAGGCATGAACGTTCGAAGAGAGAGTACTTTCCCCTATTATTTTACAACTAATAATCATATAATTTGAAAAGTGGAAAACAAAATTACACATCCCAAATTATATTTAAGAAAAGCCCCACTGTTCTTACAACAAAATATTTCTTGTATGTGAGGAAGATCGATTCAGAAAATTAAAGTATAATTACTCTGTCAGGAAATTGGACACCCGCAAAATGTTTGCATCCCCGAGTTTAAGCATAATTCCTGCGTTACCAATGTACATATTATAAAAGCATATGCATGTGCATTGTGCATGTTAACCAGAGGTTATTTAATTTTATTCCAATACACTTATTAATCCATCGAAAACACTGTGTCCGAAAATTCAATAGAAAATGTTGCAGAAATATCTATAATGGATAATTTTGCACTTGAATACGTATTTATGATAATGATCCAGTTGTACTAGAGCCCACCCTTCCTTGGTTCAAAAGTTGTACGGAGAGAAAAAGATGTGTAATGGGGTTAACATTGTGTATTGAAAGGAAATTAACTAAAATTCATCAGGAAAATGGATAAAGTTTTAATTTAATGTTGAGGCCTCCTCGATAGCACGATATGAAATATAGTCTCGAATGAATTTTCAAAGCTTCCCACCCCCCTCAAAGCTTTTTGCTACATGGAGCTTCTGTTTCTGTAATTAGCCGCATAACATATTTTACCGTAGGTTGTATAATGGAAAATTTATTTCCGTTTATTTACATAATGATATTGTTTGACTAACTTGGCATTTTGTACACCGTAGTGTTTTGCTGGCGAAGTGAGAGAGGCCAAATGATTATGGCAAGTTAGACTCATAAATATTAAATAGGGGTCTCACAACTTTCACCACCCCACCTTCTTGCCTCATCCACTTTCCTGATCACCGCCCCAGAAGAGTGGGTTCAGGTTCCCCTATACCGCAGCCAAATGGGAGTCACTTGAAGCGGAAGTTTTGCCTGATCTGATGGGGTGCAAAAAAAAATGTAAGCGGAAGTCAATTTTTGTCTAAAGAAAAACTTTCCAACCACACTTTTTTTCTCGCACTTCTGAGATGTTGGCTATCGGTATTCCCTGACTTGTTTACTTTCTTTTTGCTACTTCATCCCTTCTAGTCTGTTTTTCTCAGTTATTCTGGAACTGAAAGTTGCGCTAAATAAAATTGACACGGTCGCTTAAGGCTCATTCCATGCATATTAAAATATTTCGTGACGAATTTGAATTTCATCGTGCCACACTTTTTTCCCTCCTGTTGTGTCTTTTTCAACTCAAATTGGATGACAAACTGATTTTCATCACTGTTTTTTTTCTTTTCCAGCAATCCCTCCAAGTCATTCAACATTTCTTTTTTACCTTTTCCTACCGCCGAGTCAATTAAAATTTACTAAATGGTAACAGGGGAGGAATTTTCTTCTGTATAGAAAAGTTTTAGTTTGAATTGAAGGAGTTAATTTGAATAAATAATTAGTAGTTCGTTTGCCGTCCTGTTTACGGTTTTTCTTGAGTCACAATATGTTATGAGGACATAATGGGGACATTTTTTTTGAATAATTTTGTGTTGAAATAGGTTTTATTAATAGGTCTTAATGTTGTTATACATAGAGTTTGCAAATTAGGAAGAAAATATTTATATAATTAAGACTAGAGCTGAAGCAGAATTTGCAAAATAGCGAAAAAGATTATTCGATTTAATGGCAGTAGGGTGGAGTCTACACTTATGGATGTCATACACTTATGAACAGCGTGCAAAAATCTTAAGTTCTTACCGAAAAAAAGATTTCAAAAAGTCATAAAATTATTAGTTTATGATGTGATTAACAAATTTTGTAATATTTCCAAATCTGTTTTAGGTAATAACTTAAGATTTTTGCAAGCTGTCCACGAGTGCATAACATCCATAAGTGTAGAATCCACCCTAATAATCTAGTATAAGCTTACAGGAGCTTTGATACATTTATTGTAAATTAATGTTGAGTACAAATTTGACAAATTTAACTAGAATTCCTTCAGTTGATGATAAAAGAGAAATAAATTATTATTATTATTATATTGATTTGATTTTGTTATTTAAATCTTAATGTAAAGTCTAAATAAAAAAACATACTTCAACCTATTAATTTTAAATAAATATTTATAATAAAAATTTCCATAATAAAAATATTAATACATTTAAAAAGAAATGGTAAGGTAAGTCTCCAAATAGACTGTGAGAGATAGGACAACTTTAGGCAGTTGAAGTTTTTTCCTAATGACTTATTTGTGAAATCTTTATGAACTATCCAATTGAAGTGAATATGTACCATCGTTGCGGGTTGCGGGTGACTTTGCACTCTACTGTCCGTAAGACTTCTTTAAATTGTAGCACTTATTGATGGTCTTCGCCGATTCGGTCTACCATGTCAAAGTATATAGAGATATGTCATGTACCATGGTACAAGGATCTTCAAAATGATACTTGGAGTATCAGTAATATGCAATAAAATGCAAATATAGGGTAAGTGTGCCAAATTCCGGCCAGCTTGCAATTTCGGCCACCTTTTTTGTTCCTCGAATTTCCATAAACTTTTAGATTTTACACACTCTAGTAGAGATTATACAAAGCAAAAGAATAACAAAAAATGTAGCTTCGACAAACGAGATGACGAAAAAAAAGACATTGGAAGAATTCCCGAAGGGCAAGGATCTATGAGAATGAAGGTGGCCGAAATAGGGCACCAAAGCTATATCTTTATTTTTATTCACTTTTAAAATGTATTAAGAATGATTTTAGAGTAAATAAAGACGGTAAACTCTTTACAAGGTTCCATGTAACACTCTTTAAGAAGAAAAAATAAAAAAAAATAATTTGTACTTAAAATATTCCATTTCAAACTTGAGACTTTGGCGCTTGCATGCAACCATTCCGAAGTTTGGCACACTTACCCTATTGGTATTTTTCCGAAAAAACGGTTCTGTGAAAAAGTTATTTGAAGGTCTAATTCCAAAAGTGGATACATTTCTCTAAATCTATTCCAAATTTATCTGGCTAGAAAAATCCATTTCGATTTTGTTAATTTTTTTTATTTAATTGTTATATAACGGTCAATCTAAAGCTTTATTAGAAAAGTACTTGAATAAAAATCATCCAATTATATGGGGTCTTGAGATAAAATGCCCGAGATCTACAAGATGGTGTGATCGCCATTTTGATTTTACGTTTCTGTTTGCGATTTTAAATTACTGTCAAAACCTAAAATTCGACCGATTGACCTCAAGTTTTCGTATGTTATAGCTGATGTCAAGACCTTTTCAGAACATATTTATAATCCGACCTAGGTCAAGGGATTTTCTGGATACAGGGGCTACATATTTAAAATTTTGGCACTCTCATGAATTCAGAACTACGAGGCGCTTCCTTTATTGAAACCATCACAAAATGACAGGTTAGGTGATGGGTCTAACAAACAAAGAATACGAGCACTGAGAGAAATCAGAAAAAGTTAAAATAACATTCCGGAAATGTTTATTTTACCCTGCAGTATTGATCCAAAATCGGTGTAAACATTACCCTTTTTAGGTGTATTGGGGGTTAAAGTTACCCTTTTTCATGTTAATTTTACCCTTAAACATTTGTAAAGTTCACATTAAAAAATGTTGATATATTTTTACAGCTAAAAAGTATTAAAATTAAGAGGAAAAAAGTTAATCGTACCCCCATTTTTTTCTCAGTCAGTATATCAATTACTTAGCTATTTTTTCTTAGGTGTTGACTATTTGAGATGAAAGTCAGAGATCTACAGATCTAAGGATTAGACTAGAATTGGCTTATAGAGGAAGACTTTCATGATTTGCACAACACACTAGGTCCAAACGCTTCATATTTTCTGCCTTATCTATAGCAATATATTTTAATAGTTAGTTTTAAGTCACATATTTTCTGATAGAAATAGATTACAGTCATTAAAAGAATTACGGAAAGAATATGAAGTGATCGAAATTAGAGTGGGTGCAATGCCTGAAAACCTTCCCCTGCAGCCTTCAGACATTAGATTTAGCCGTAAGGCTTAAATTGTCTAATCATTTATCAGTAAAGGTGTTTGGGAAGATTTGACTTAGAATATTAAAGACAAATATTTCATTACATTAAAAAAAAAACACAAAAATTGTATGCTATTTATTATTTCAGAACTTTCAGGAAGTGAGATAAACCTCCAGGTTTGAAGTCCGTGTTAGCATAATAATAATAATAATATAATAATGCTGACACAACATTCCATGAAGGAACTAGGCCTTCCCGCAAGGGATTTCTAAACATGCATTATTATTTTTTCTTGTATGGGATGAGGTTGTCAGTCCCATGCCCGTGGAATCAAGTGCAGTGAAGCTCACTGGATGCAATCCGAATACCTTTAACGCCAGAAAAATTCCTGGTGACCTAAAGGAGATTCGAACCCGGGACATTTGCATCATAGAGCGAGTGCTCTACAACTTGACCCATTTAGTGCCCATGGATAACAGGTAGCCCTTTTTTAAAAAAAAAAGAATGATGATTGTTAGCATAATTACACTAAAATCGAGATAATTATTCAACTACATTTCCATTAATTTCCCACTAGGCCCTCTCTTGGACTAGGCTGTATGTCTGTCAAGGCTTTTATGGCCGAAATAGACCAGGGCTGATTCTCAAGAACATTTAGCATGCACAATTTGGCAGTAAGGGTTTATTCTAAACTGCCATGCACTGAGGGCTTACGATTTTATCAATTAGAGGTCCTTAGCATAAATCTTCTTTACTGACAAGTTTTATAGGCTAAATATTTTTGAAGATTAGCCTTACCGTGGTATCACACTAGAGAATTTCACATTAAAATGTTAATGTAATTGACATTAATTGTTGCTGATATGTGTCCTAATGTGCAACAACCCACGTTCCATCGTGATATTGAGCAATTCTAGCAATGTGTCCTGACTAAATCAGCGATTTCGAGAGGTTCATGAAGTTTTAATGAGCAACTTTTTACTTTAACTTCAATGTGAAATTCTCTACTGTGATAACTCCCTTACTGCGTTATCACACTTTCACATTAAAATTTTAATATGATTCACATTAATTGTCGCTGGTGAGAGTTCAAATGTGTAATTTGTGTGTTTCAATCATTTTATATTCAAAATTTGATCTATTAGTTGATAAAAAGGTAGACTTGACCCGCAAAATTTGATATAAATTGATTTATACCATAATGCGAAAAATTAATGCGATTTTCTCTTTAATTTTTTAATGTGAAAAAAAAATTATGCCTTAGGTAAATTTAAACTTATTTTTACAGGCCAAGTCCACTTATTTATCAATAAATAGAAAAAACCCCAAATATTAAGTGACTCAAAGACACAAATAACATATTTAGACGCTCACAAGCGACAAATAATGTGAATCACATTAAAATTTTAATGTGCAAGTGTGATAACGCCGTTAAGCTTATAGATGGCTTAAAGTATGTAGTTATAATCAAAATAATGATTTGACTAAATTTCCTTCAGTTTCCCAGAACTAAGCCGTTTCTCGGCTTAAGTCCTAAATGTATCTATAGGTATCCTACAGCATCCATCGCAATTTTCAAAATGATAATGACCTCTAGATCATAAATTGTACATGCTCAACTTCAAACATAGAAGGTTTATTATGAAAATTTTACTACCGTAAAAAAACTTATAATCATAGTTGAAAAAATATCTTAATTTTTAAACTGAATTGCCTGAAAACAATAATAATTTATTTAATTTAAACTCCATACAGCTTTCATAGATATTTCAGATTGCGCAGAATTTCCATTAGAAAAGAATGTTTTGAATAAACTATTTTCTTCCTATTCATGGTACGTTGTACAACAAAAGAAAATGGGCCGTTTCACTGTTGCTGGATTTGTCCTCAGAGAAGAATATTGGAGTTAAATTCTACTGTATAATGAAATGAAAATCGACCAAACAGAAAGTATAAAGTTGAACGATAATCTTTCTCAGTCTTTTAGTTAAAAAGTAAAAACTTTTCCAATTAAATGCTATGAGAACATTTATACAATTTCGTGTTTTCCATCGTGTTTGTTACAATAAAATTCTCTCTCGTTCTCATCGTACTTTTGCCCAGGCTATGAGAATCCTATCGTCTTGTTTTCCACCCCGACATTGTACGTACACATTTTCTTACACACATTCTCTAATGGATTGGAGTGAATTTTGTATAATCCGGTACGGTAGGGGGCAAAATGAAAATGAAACATTTTCTATTTTTAATATGCAAACAAATTTATTATTACAAAATCCATTTGGTAGTGCTTTAGAGTTGAAAACTACGAAAAAAAGAAGGTAACTGAGTCTTCTTACAGTTGCCGTCTTTGCAGCCAACCCCCAAACCCCAACCCATGCTAAGTATAATATTTTTGGTGTACACCACATGGCTTTAGCATTTTGTGCTCGAGGTTGAACGAAGTGGGATTAGTTTGGGGGTGAGTTCATGGTAAGGCATGTGTACACCAAACTCCCCGTGTAAACAAATCGTGAAACTATTAAATCGGTGTATTAAACTATGTGCAGAACACGCGAACGTGATCATGATTCATCTACCGTATTGTACTTTTATGTACAGAGTCATTATATATGTAGCTTGAGAGAATATTTTACCCTCCGCAGAATTTACTCAACAGCACCAACAATTTTCACATGAACAAGGAGATAGTCCTAAGTAAACTGTCAGGTTAATTCTATTCCATAATGCCAAATGAGATTTAATCAAATTTTAATGCTGCTTGGTAAATGATGGATTTTCGCTTTAAGGATACGGACTAATTTATCGGTGAGAGAAGCATCAGATTAAATAAGAATAGGTTTCTCTTTCAAAAGAGTATGCAGTCGCTTTTGGGATAAGATGTTTTGCCTTATAGCAGTATTGCACTCAAGATAGGGAAATATTAAAAAAAAAAACCTATAGATAGTCCGCAATACTATACGTATGCAGATATAGATATAAGGGAAAATGAAAATTTCTTCAAAAGGATATAAAAATGTAAAAACTATTGCACCATTGGCAATTGAATGTTCAAGAATTCTCTTTTCTTCTGTTTGAGTGTTAAGTCTACCGAGTTTACCCATACTACCCTTTATTCCCAACTGTGCATAACCCACCAAACAAGTTTTCTACAAAAATGTATTCATGCCGAAGATTCCTATTCTGGTTTATGCCTTATTCCACAATTTTCAATAAAGGCTGATAAAATATTTTATTAAAGACTATCATTTTGTAAAATCGTCTAAAGATAGACTGAGTAAAACCTTTAAGAAACGTTTTTTTTAAGGGTTCACAAAATCCAATGAGCACACTATTAGTGTAATGCCCTAGACACACTTAAGACTTAAGCCGAGAGATGACTTAGTGGAAAATGATGGAAATGAAGTTTAACCATTATGTTGAATATAACTACGCTAAGACGTCTCTCGACTAATCCTCGAAAATAAACCCTATAGCCCTTAATTTCTATATCACTAACATGTTTATAAGAGTTTTAAGCCCTAGGTAGACTTATGTGCTAGACACAACTACGACTTAAGTATACATTCCCATCAATTTCTCACTAAGCCGTCTTTTGAGTTAATCCGTAAGTTTGTCTATGACATTTCGGCTTAAATCGAAAGACAGCTTAGTGAGAAATTGATGGGAATGTAGTCTAATCATTATTTTGTTTATAATTACGTTAATCCGACGCTTGGCTTTGGCCGTAGGTGTGTCCAGCACATTAAGTCCCAGATAGTTTAAGGGAGTTATCACACTAGCGAATTTCACATTGAAGTTAAAGTGAAAAGTTGCTCATTAAAACTTCATGAACCTCTCGAAATCGCTGATTTAGTCAGGACACATTGCTAGAATTGCTCAATATCACGATGGAACGTGGATTGTTGCACATTAGGACACATATCAGCAACAATTAATGTCAATTACATTAACATTTTAATGTGAAATTCTCTAGTGTGATACCACGGTAAGTCGCAAATGTCTCTATGGCCGGTTTCAGACCTGAGACTAATGCCAGTTCCTCGCTAAGATGACTTTGTTGGTGACTGAGAATGAGCCAGAAATCTTTTGAGACCTAAATTGAGACTTATTGCTTAGATTCTGACAACATAGAAATCTAGCGGGCTGTGAAATGGCATTTTCCGAAAATATAAACAAAGTGTGTTCCCAAACGTTTATGCATAAAATTATTTTTCTCTCGAGTATTGTCGAAAAATACTTTGTGCTCTTTTCGTATATCAGTTTTCGTTCCAAACATCATAAAACACTACCTGAATACGCGTATAATTCTTTTTCCATATCTGTAATTTAATTTTATGTGTAACTGTGCCACTGCAAGGGTGCGTCATCATCGATAATGCCCTACACCCTAGACACACTTACGACTTAAGCCGAGAGACGACTTAATGGAAAATGATGGAAATGAAGTTTAACCGTCATGTCGAATAAAATTACGCTAAGCCGTCTCTCGGCTAATTCTCAGGTCTGTCAAAGCCCTAAGGCACTAACAAAACACTAAACTTTTGATCTAACGAGGATTTATAGCTAAACCTACAAATTATTGGGCTTAGCTACAACCTGACCTTTTCAGGCTATGACTTCAGCGTTAAGTCTCAGCCATAAGTCTCCAGTCTGAAGCCTGTGTAAGGTCGTTGTGAGGTATTTACCTATGACAATAACAGAACACAACTGTGTTATGAACAGACTGTATTGGGCTAAGATCCTCAGTAAAATACCTGGGATAAATAAGAAACACGCCTGATAAATCCCTTTCAATGCAATATCTGGTAGCACAATGTACCTGGAAATAGATAATATACCGTGAGCCTTATCCCGCTCGAACGGCGAAAATCCAACGTCGACGGAATGCACAATTCCTCCAGACCAATTTCCACACGGAAAAACCAATTGAATGGCCCAACTATTACATGCGTTAGCCGTTACGGTTTGAAATGAACGTTCTTGCAGCGCGAAGTTGGCTGAGAGTGTCACCGGATGACCAAATTGTGTGTTTGGGGTTTGTGTGTATGGGTGTTTTTCGTCCCACCTCTTGGGTGATATTGCTTGTCGCCGGGGAAAGTGGAGTCAGTCTGGGATACACTGGGAGTTGGTGCACTTCGGGTAAAAGTTTTTCCTCTACCCACAGTGAAAGAAGTAGAGAGTGAGGTTGTGAGTGGATATTCCGGCACCCACGGCTATCTCTTCTCATCGGTCAGAAACCCTGAGTTCCTACGGAAGGAACTTCGATCGCAGGCTTCACGGTGAGGCCAGTGAAAGACAGAGGAAAGCTGGAACTCCGAAGATCATCCATACCCCACGAGAGGATCAGTAGAGGCTCTGGGATATGCAAGATATCTCATGATAATCGGCAGGGCATCTTGTGCAGCATCCGGAATCCCTTCAGCGGTGAAGAAAGAGAACCCATCCACTTTATCGGGAAGATAGAACCCCAGATTCGCCGGAAGATCGGCAAGGATTGAGAACCACCTTCAAGATAGTCTCCAGAGTCACCCAATTCCATGGAAACACTTAAGTACCCCACTAAATGTTCTTTATGTTGAATAATTTGTCATTGAATTAGATATTTTATATGGGCCAAATCAGATTGTTCCCCTTTTTTTTAAGTTAAATTTGATCGAGGTTGAATGTGGGGGGATTTGTTTAATAATTGAGGGAAAAGAGGGAAATAAATTAAAAGAAGACAAGTAAATTGAAGAGATTTTATTTGGTGGAATCGGGTGGGAGAAAATTCTGCAAGAGGGAGGAGGTGGAATGTTGATTTTCGGTCTTAAATTTGAGAAAATAGTTCCGGAAAAGTAAGTAAGAAGATCCATAAGAGCCGGATTAGATTCTTTTTATAACACAACACTGGGCCAGATTTGACAACAATAGGAATACACAATTCCCAAAGACAATTTCAAACACAGATCCAGAACTCGATGTCTAACTGAAGACGAGAATTTTCTGGATTTCCACAGCACCAAAGAAAAATGCGTCCTTTCACAAAGAATGCTTTATTTCAAGAGAGCTTTTTCACGACAGGGTTGCCAGAAGGGCAGATTTCTAGCAGTCTTGCCTGAAGGGCAGAAATACAAAAATGGCGGTGCCCCAAATGGGACACAGTGGTGAATTTGAACTGACAGTTCTAAAATAAACAAAGAGACTTTCCCACAGTCGTATAAGCCGTATAAATCGAGAGGCTGCTTAGTGGCCATCTTATCGAAATGTAGCCTTACCAATATTTTGAGTATAATTACGTTAAAACGTATCCCGGCTTAAGTCATAGGTGTGTCCAGTACATAAAATGGGGTAATTTGTCATCATTTCTAATTGAGGTCTTTGTGATTTCCTCATTGTCTCAGATGGGCAAAGAGAAAAACAACCATGAAGTGAAAGAAAAATAAGAGAAAAAAAGTTAACAGTAGGGGAAAGTGCTCTCCTTTCGAACGTTCATGCCTTCGAATAATGTGAATTTCTTTTGTTTTTCGAAAGAGATTTACACTAAATTATCACAGAATTATCAACAATTGATGATAACCCATTTAATATTTAATAGAAATGTGTAAGTCTCTTAGGATAACTAAAAGAAAATTTACGAAGTCATGAACGTTCGAAGGGAGAGTACTTTCCCCTACTTCTTCGTGTGCTTTTGTCTATCTAAAGGAGTGAGGAATTCTCAAAATTCCAAATTAGAAATGATTCCAATTACCCCACTTTGCTGGTACCCGTATGTTTAATTTTTTCGATTTTTTTTTAAACTACAGGTTAGGACTATGGACTTTCGGATTTCGGTGATCGCCCCCATAAATCAATATTATGTTTATCTCGTGAGTTCCAGCACTCCGCAAAGCTAAGACGCTTTGCCATCCCTTTCTTTTGAGAGCTACCAAAGGGCTACTTCCCAGACGGATTAATAAAATTTAAAAATCTTTGGACTCAACTCATATCGCCTTACTTAAGAACGTAAGGTAGTGTACCGTCACTTGACCGGAATCCTCGACTCGACCGGTGGGTCAGTTTTTTAATGCTTCATGGTCAATTTCGTCAATTTCTATGAATTTGTCACTGGTTCGTATTATTCATGGAATGATTGACCTAAATGTTAGATCATACGCAATAGCAAATATAAATAAATTGAATAAATAAATCTACCGGTCGAGACGAGGAACCGGTCGAGCGAGGGTACTTTACCTTATTTGTCAAAAATTAAAAAAAAATCTTGTTTAGTTTTTCCGGACTTCGTGATTCAACTAGTAAATAATCCTGCGTGTTAAGCAAAATATTATCCACTCTTTATTGATTTTTAATAGTCATTGTTTATTTTACGACAGGCCTTTAAATTTGTTGAAAGAAATTTCCCCTGATGAATTAACCTGGCTAAGAATCTCAAATGCGTGAAGAGAGAGAATCAAGCATTTAAGATACATTTCGGTGGAGGAAATGTATATATTTTGTGCAAATAAATCTGGAAGAAAATGGTAGTTGGGAGGTATTTGGATGTTTTATCATTAGTCTGCAGCCCCTGGAAAATATTTGCATAACCACTTGCGATGGTTGCCGTCGTGTGTTAATGGTCCCTTGAGAGGATTTTTCCCTTCACATTTATCCAAACTGGATGCTTCTCATCCTCTCTATTTGTACACCGTGATGGCCATTAGCACCTCCGTTAAATACCGCTAATAAATGAAATGAACAGCAAAGGACATTTTATATGCTAACAAGTGAAATATAATCTACAGTGGATATTGAGGGTGGTAAACGTGTTTTGTGGTAGCTTTTTGGGATGCGCGGAAGGAGTTCACTGAAAATCCACACAGTGTGATGACGATTTCCATGCTGATCCCGGAGATGGTTAACTTTTTGGGCTACCCTGGCTTGACAAATGGTGTCTGCTTGAGTGGAGGGTGCAAGGGAGAGTTTGGGGGAGATTTTGTGAGATACATGAGGGTGTGATGATCACAAGGGTGACATGAATATTCATAGCAGATTTTACTCTCGTATAATTTATTTTTTATGCATCACGCACAAATTAATGAATTTTCTCGCTCTTTCTGTTTACACCTAATTTCTCCTCACTCATATATTTTTCCACAAATTTATCCAAGTTTACCCCAACACACAGTGTGGGAAAAATACCTATATTATAGAACTCATTCACTCACCTGTCGTAGTAGTAATCCCTGCAGAGAACACCAACACCAGTGGCAAGGGGAGAAAAATGAGAGAAAAGAATATTAATAAATGAATAATTTTTTTTCATGAATAAAACATGGCAAAGGGTTTATTTGTATGAGCATATTGTGTTAAAATTTATTATCAAATTTAGCGTCAATTGAAACTTTAATGCTCCTATATGATTTCTAATTTAAGTGCCTTTTTATTTTCTTTTTTTTTTGTGGATGTTAAGAGCTTGAAGAAAACATAAGGTTAGCTTGAAAATTCTCAAGCAATAAAATCCTTGGATCCGAAATAAATTTTTACGCGGTAATTTTGGGATATAAAATAATATCTTGGGATTGGAGAGTGGAACACATTCATGTAGGCCCCTGAATATTTGGAAGATTTTTGTCAAAAATTGTTTTTTGACGTATTAATTCCTACAACCTTTTAATTTTGTTTTTGATAAAAAATCGAAAATGTGCTCTCAATATTTCCGCGATATCCGCCTAAAAATAAAGCAAAATGGTCAGAATAACTCTAGCAATAAATTTTTATCACTAAAATTATTGTTCAATTATAGTTTACGATTTAAAAAAAATTAAAATATTTTCAATAAAAAAATCATGCTTAACTGTGGTTCTCGGTCAACATTCCTAAAACTAAAATTCCGAACGACAAATTCCCGATTGGGTCAAAATCTCGAACGCCAAAATCTCGAAAGCAAAAATTCCGAAAAGCCAAAATCCCGAAAGCTAAAATCTTGAAAGCCAAGATCCCAAATTCTGAAAATTGTTATAGAGACTCCCGCGCTCGCACCCGATTCTGTCGGAAACAAAGGGGAATTTTTTGTGTTTTCGAAAATTATTCTATCCGTATAATTTCGTCGCTTCTTAGAATTGCGGCTATTTCGGATTTTGGCGCTCGGAATTCAGGCTTTTCAAGATTTTGGCTTTCGGGATTTTGCTTTTTTCGGGATTTCGACCCATTCGAGATCTTGTCTCTTCGGGTTTTAGCTTTTGGAATTTTGGCCGGCATCGATAACTATCTCCATATCTATTTGTAATAGGGTAAGTGTGCCAAATTCCGGCCAGCTTGCAATTTCGGCCACCTTTTTTGTTCCTCGAATTTCCATAAACTTTTAGATTTTACGTACTCTAGAGATTATACAATGCAAAAGAATAACAAAAAATGTAGCTGCGATAAACGAAATGACGTGAAAAAGACATTGGAAGTATTCCCGAAGAGCAAGGAACTATGAGAATGAAGGTGGCCGAAATAGAGCACCAAAGCTATGCCTATATTTTTATTCATTTTAAAATGTATTAAAAATGATTTTAGAGTAAAAAAAGACGGTAAACTCTTTACAAGGTTCCAAAGAACACTCTTACAAATAAATGAAAAATTGAAAAAAATCAATTTATATTTAAAATATTACATTTCAAACTTGAGACTTTGACATTTGCATGCAACTATGCCGAAATTTGGCACACTTACCCTATAGGGTATTTTTTTCGGACAATCAAGGCAGATTTTCAATCTAATTTTGGTAAGACCAAAGAAATATTTATTGGTACATTAAAAACTCATGTCATCATGACCTATTGGATCCTTATTCTGCAACATTTTGAATACGAAATTTGTACACGTATCATTATAGAAGATCCTATATTAAAGGAAAAAACCGCCCCATTACTTGCATTTCAATAGATACATAAGATAATTTTGAATATTTTGACGAAACTGTCAACAAGTATTCCGTGCCCAAAGCGGTCTTCAGACTGAAGATTAACCCAGTTTCCGAAAGTTTCTAAATCCTAAATAGCAAGCAATTTTATTGCTTTTTGAGAATCTAATAGGTCATTTGCAGTGGTGGCCAAAATAATAGGAGCACCCCTGCAAAAACCATTATTTTTTCTTTTGTATTTTATTTTATTCCAATTTGTTCAAATAATTTTGACGTAGAAATATTCAAATATTTACCTTATGTCGAATACATATTGTTTTGGCCGCAAGAGGTCTCTATTTTTCACAGAATATGTCAATAGTGAAATTCTATTTAAACAATGTAATAGGATCACTTTCATTTAAATAAATGAATGTGACCTATAAATCGAACAAGTGGAACTAAATCTATATTTAGAAACTATAAATGACAATTTTCCTATTTTATTGTCCGAATTGAATTTCAGAATTTATGAATTCTGTGCAATATAGAGAACTCTAGCGGACAAAACCACTTTTATTCTACAATGTTAATAATTTGAAGATTTCTACATCGAGGTTATGGCAACAAGTTGGGAAAGATATAAAAATTAAAACAAAAATAAGCTTTACAAAGTGGTCCTATTATTTTCGCCACCACTGTATCTTTAATAATCCAATCAAGTTATATTTTTTCAAAAAATTGTGATTGATAAAAAATTAGAACAGTTAAGCCATATGACTAAGCCTTAGATCAAAATTCCGAAAGCCAAAATCTCGAAAGCCTAAATCCCGAACGCTAAAATCCCGAAAGCCAAAATCTCGAATGGGCCAAAATCCCAAAAGCCAAAATCCCGAATTATTAAAAGTATCATAGCTACTCTCATGATTGCACGCGCGTGCTGCTGGAGGCAAAGGGAAATCTTCGATGTCTTGGGAAATTATTCTAAAAATTTTTCTCCATATAATTTCATCCCTTTCAGGATTTTGAAAATTCGGGATTTTGGCTTTCGGGATTTTGGATTTCGGGATTTTGGCCTTTTCGGGATTTTGGCGTTCGGGATTTTGGATTTCGGGATTTTGGCTTTCGGGATTTTGGCTTTCGGGATTTTGGCTTTCGGGATTTTGGCTGCCACCGGTTCCTTCGATCCTACTTCAATTTTCTTCGGTTTCGGCTAACAAAGAACCTGGGACAACAATAAGGCAGGACACGAGTATCTTTTCATGGGATAACAAAAGTCATACCAAATCAATAAAAAGTTCTGAGTTATAATCAGATTCGACGATCATGTCGATTAGCAAATATTTCATATTTTCTAAGAAGGTTTAAATAATATTCTGGAATTTTTCGAATTTTTTAATAATGGTAATAGCAAAGTGTAAACCCCAGAACAAAGTTAACTTAATTTCTGTCTATTGTATCATAAATTGTCGCAAAAAGATTCCAACCTTAAACTGCCCCAAACTACCTTGCTATTGCCTACAAAATTTTGAAACTAACCCCTAAAAGGGGGGGTTGTAATTAAAAATGTTATAGGTGATATAAAACTTTTCATTTGCTCCCCATTTTCAATGTGGTTTCCTTCACTAACTCCCCACATGCGACTGCCACAACCGTGAAAATCCATTAAATACTGCAGTGAATTGTGAATCTAATGAAATATTAACAATATAGTCAGACCCCCCTACCAAGTACACCAAACATTAACAATGTCAAACTGACTTTTACAAAAAAAAAAATCCAATAAATAACACTTTATACCACTTCTTTTTGCAACTTTATATATTTTATCCTATAAAGAATTTTTCACAAGTTTTTCTTTTCACATCAACAGACTTTCGGAAAAAGTTTGGGGAGAAGTAACATTCCAGTATACATTCAAAGAGATGGAAAATGTTTTGCCGTTGCACAATAAATTGTTGGTTGAGGAAGGGTTTCTCTTTTAGTGTGAAAATTAAATTTGTGCACCATCATTTCCGGGAAATTTTTATTGATTTACAGAATAACACCGATTGGATTTTTCTTTCAGCTCACGATGAACAGATAATTATTGATGATTGGGTGTGTGTGACTCATGAAGAAAAGATCCTTGGTTCAAATGAAAAGACTACGTGCTCATTGGATAATTATTTTCCAGACCTATTGAATCATGGGGCATGGAGATTTTTAATTTCAGGAGAAAATATCTTGGGATTTTTCCATTTTCCACCTTAATCTTTGCTAAAGTCATTTGATTTTTTTTGTTTCTTTATTTTACATCCCCAAGGATTTATATAAATAAAAATTGAAAAAAAAGTGTGAGCATCTGAAAGAGTTGCTAAACCATCTGCCAAGGCATTGGGGATGCTTTAGGATTTTTCAACCGAAATCAATTTAGCTTGACATCCCTAACATGCTTATATTGTGTCTCACAGTCTTCATAAACGGATTTTGACGGTGGAAATTTAATACATGGTTGCTGCACCCCGATTTCCATTGGCTTTCCTCGTCTTGTTTTCTCACCATCCCGCGTCCATCCCATAAAAGGGTTTAACTGACGTGATGTGAGAATGTCCTTTTGAACGACCATTAAGTTAAATTTATTTTATGAAGCTCTAGTTAGTGCTTTCGGACCATTTTCAGCGCATATTTATATTCGTCTTTTTATGCTTCTCCCCAGACTTTTTATTGACGCGAATAGCTATTTCTATGGCTTCTCCCAATACCAAGCTGGTTCATATGCACCAGACTTGCCAATGGATAATATGGAGGTTATAGATAAGGTCGAGGCAATTCAGGAGTCAATTTTCAGCTAAGTGGAAAATTGAGTAACAAACGTGCTGAAGAATGAAAGGAAAACATGGGGTGTTAACAGTGGAGAAACAAACGGAAAACGTGTTAAAAGTTCTTTGACGTTTCTCTTAGGTTATTCTTAAAATTTACAAAAATATAATAATATGTTTGGTTCAGGATTTAGCATGGTAATTATTTCGTGATTGCAACAAGAATTGACCTAAATAAAAAAGAAAACTAATAAAGTGCGATTGGATTAGAATTCAATTTCGACGATTTGTTCCACGAATTTAACAAAAAAATATATATAACGGAAAATTAATTGAATTCCAAATGCACTCAAAATGAGGAAATTCTATAAATTTATTTATCTAAATATAAATATATTTTATTGTCGAAACTCACAGTGAAAATTGACTTTGTAAATTAATAAATTAAATTTTAAATTGAATTTAAAATTCTTTGTCAACAGATTGAGAATAATCAGTGTCAAATCATTTGCATCAATTACATATTTTATTTATTTTTGAACAATGTAAATCATAAAATAGAGAAGAGATTTCTCAGTAATTGATTGCAATCAAAATATTGATATTTTGGGAAATTAGCTAATCTGGAAAACCATTTTGTGTATCAATGAACTTAGGTACACAGTAAAAAAAAATTAACACTATTATAGTGTGTAATCTTTCACACCACTATTATAGCGTTAAATTTGTAAAAAATGTTTAATTTAAAATTGTTTAATTTAATGTTGTTGAATTTCAAGTTGTTGAATTTGAAGTTGTTGAATTTAAAAATTGTTGAATTTTTGTGTGTGTAAACTCAAAAATTGTTGAATTTTCATTTAATTTATTTTAGTTTTTATTGCTTTTTAGACATTTGTAATGTTTTTTTTCTTATACTCGAGATCATCCCTAATGCGAGATAATTACATCTGATGCTCGGATCTTTACGATATACTTATTATGCATATAAATATTTGATGTTCTATATGACTTTTGCCCAATGAAAAGCATCTCGACTGAAGTATATGTCTTAAATGGAAATTAAACAATTTTTACACAACTTTTGTTTAAAAATTCAACAACTTTTGTCTGAAAATTCAACAACTTTTGTTTAAAAAATCAACAACTTTGGTTGAAATACATAAGGCTTCGCACTATAATAGTGTGAAAAATTATGGTCAAACTATAATTGTGTTAATTTTTGATCATGTGACAAAAAATAGCATAAAGTTGTGTATCTTTTCAAACTATAATAATGTGAAAAACTATAATCGTACTATAATAGTGGTAATTTTTAGAATTTTTCAACAATTTTAAATCACGAAACATTGTTGAAAATTTTTATGACTATAATAGTGAGAAATTTTACACAGATCGCAATTAAATAATTAATTTTCAATTTTTTTTTTAAATTTTCAAATTAAACAATGTTGTTGAAAATTTTTCAACTATAATAGTGGTAATTTTCAATCACGTGACAATAAATTACCAAAATATTGTGCATTTTTTAAACATTTTTAAATTAAACAACTAAAATGGTCGATTTTGTACTATTATATAGTAGTAAAATTTTACACATTTTTTTTACTGTGTAGAAGATCTTGGAACAAAATTAGATAACTGAATTTTTCAAAATTAATTAACTTATGAAAAAAAGAAGACTGAGGCTTTGTATTTTTACGGCAGGTAATCTTCATATTATTGGTTTTAGTAATTTTGATAAATCTCCTTGAAATTTTAAGAAGTTCGAGAAAGAAATGAGCTTTTAATCCTGTTTTTCTAAATTATTTCCTTCACAGGAGATATAAATTTTGATCAATCTAAAATTTATGTACAGTGGGACCTCGATAGAGTCAACTAATTATTTCCAGGCCTGTTGACCCCATTGGATTCAGTAACTCTATCGGAGTCCGAAAAAATCAATTAAAATATGAAATTTTTATATTAAAGGGGTATTATTTTATCTTTGTACTAGATAATTGATAAATTTAACACGATAGTAGAATATTTTATTTAATTAATCCATAAATTCTACACCTTCTGGTCCAAAAAAGTCGTATGTTTGGGCAAAAATTGGAGATTAAGGAATGATTTTACAGAACGTTTTTATTATTAGTAAGTATCTTAAGTGAAAATTACTATCCATGTGATAATATTGAGGTCCATCCACGTTGTTAGGATAAGGGAATGCCGTCTTAAAGATTTCTTTTTTTTTTCACTTTTTTTTAGAAGAGCTCCGGTAGATATTTAATCGTTGAAAATTCTGATGCAATTAACGTTGTTAATTAGAATTTATTTTAAACCTTTTTTGTATGAAAGAAGAGATTGATAGTTGTTCTTTTCGTTATGACATAACTATGGCTCTAAACTTAACAAAAAGAGCAATAAAACCAATTTTTCTCATTTTCTTGTTCTGAAAAATGAGCGCTAAATGGTTAGAGATATCTACTTGGAGTGTTCAAACGACCCTGTAATAAGTCAACCTGGGGATTATTATTATGACCCTCATTTCCTCCCTACCCCTTCCCTTCACCACCAAAATCGTTTTTTTGTGATTACAGGAAAACACGTCATATGGGATCATAGGGCTTAATCAACAAATCTTACGACGAATGAGAAAAGACAAGAGAACTTTCAATCGGTCAAAACGCTTAAAATCACGAAAAGAAAATTATTTTGTCGAAAATTGATTAGACGTTTAATATAAGAATTTTATCATAATATTGCTTTTCTTCACTGAGAGAAATCCGAAAAAGTTAAAATAACATTCCGGAAATGTTAATTTTACCCTGTAGTATTGATCCAAAATCGGTGTAAATATTACCCTTTTTAGGTGTATTAGGGGTTAAAATGACTCTTTTTCATGTTAATTTTACTCTTAAAAAGGTGTAAAATTAACATTAAAAAATGTTTATATATTTCTACACCTAAAAAGTGTTTAAGTTCTGAGGAAAAAGGTTAATCGCACCCTCTCTTTTCTCTCAGTGTTGTGTTAAAAACGTTACATTGATACACCAAAACACTGATTTGAATTTCGAAAAAGTCATACAATATTATTAGTTCAATAATAATGGAAAAGTTAACTCTATCGGAGTCAATTTGGGTCCAAGTTGACTCTATCGGATTCCGTAGAGAAAAAAAATAGCTGTTGACTCTATTGGAGATTGAATCTATCGGGGGTTGACTCTATCGAGGTCCCACTGTATTTGGTATTTTTCCAGAATGATTAGATCTACTGAAAGCTATTCCGTTTTTATTTACTTAATTTTAGTTGTTTTTCCATTGTAAATTTTATTAAAAATTAAATTCAAGTTTATTTTATTACTTAAACTAAAAAGGAAAAGCATGATTAATGTATTTTATTACTTTTAATAATCCACGTTGGATTATTAAAAGATTTAAAATTAAATTCAATTTTAATTTCTTTTCTTATTTAATTTATTTTCCTCTTCCAAAAGTAGTTTAAGTCATATTTCTAAACCCAATTTTCCCCATTATGGTTCTACCATGTCTTATGTCTATTTCTCTTCTAACTTTGGTATCAATTTTTCACGTCTTTGTCTATCACTCCACATTTTCGTGAAAATGCGGAGTATTACGATCCCCACTGAGTCACTAATAAATTGTGGTATAAGCCGGGAGTTGGGTGGGAATGTGGCGAAAACTCGAGACTCCTCTCAGACATCAATCACAGAAAATGCGAGTTTGTGTGGGAAAAACTGAAAAATTATGAGATTCTGCTTCTCAAAAGTGACTAGAAAGCAAAACATCGAGAAGTTGCCGTGCTGAATTATGTACCAATTGATTGATTTGGGAAGAACAAGAAACGATAAAGTTTAATGGATGTGTTGAAGGATATACTTGGGGATGGAAGGTTTGGGGGAGAAAAAGTGGTCCAGGAAGTCAAAGTGAAAAAAATTGGAGGAAGAGATGGTGAGAACAGCTGGAAAAAAAAGAGGTGGGTGAAAGAACACGCAAAATAACAGATTTAAGCAAATATTTTCAGATCCATTCACTAGCGCATAGAGAGAACAAATCCCTGAGTAAATATTTGCCAACGAACCATCCCCAAAATCCAACCAACCGAATCCCAGAATAACATGAGAGAGGTTTGTTGCAAAAAAGGAAGAAATGCTCCAAAAGAGCGACAGAATTTCCACGTTCAACTGACTGCTCGAATTTTTCTCTCTCTCTCTGATTGAGTAAACAATTCCCGGCTGTATCTCAATACGCTTCCATAGGTTTACAAAAAAAAAAAAAACTATAACAACAAATGACCCCAAACCCTCCTAAAACCCCATCGAGGTATTTAAATTGGTCATGTCCTGCGGAGGGGTGAATGATCGCCAGAGGATGCATTGGAGTGAATTTTCAATGGAATTAGCGACCACGCAATTCCATTAGAATGTCTTTCTCCTATGGTACTAACAAATCCTCCCATCAGACGAAAAATTAGTATCAATTGTCACACTAACTGACATTTGAATGGACCGGGAGAGAAAGTCATTCTGCACCCAAATAAATGAATTTTCCAATTTTCAAATGTTTAATTGCATTCCTCTTGATACCAGACGTCCAAAAAAGAAACATAGCCTCTCGTTTAATGCAATATTGGTGTTTTAGATGAAATATTTCAATTATTTGTTATATTTTATTTAACTCACCAATCATTTCCTGTTTTAGTGACATTTTGTCGCTTCCTGCCAATCTGATGTGGTTTTGGTTCAGCAACCATGTTTACATCTGCAAAAGAGGTTAAAAATAAATTTAGAAAAAATTGTAAATTGCTGGAAGTGAATTATTCAATATATATATATCAGAACGGGTGACGTTTGTCAATGTCAATTTGACGTACGAAAAAGCATAACACTGCACCAGCGATAAAGGTAATTTATAAGAAAATAAAAACACTTTAATATTCGTATTTGTCATGTAGGGTCAAAGGAACACTTCTTCGACAGGAAACCCCTATTGACACTTTTGTCAAAATCTTGAAATTTGTAATTACGTTTCCTGGTAAGGATAGATGTTCAAATTTCATATTCCAAATGGTACAGAGTAGGGTGCAAATAAGTCTTGACATGACTTCTTTAAAGTGTCAATAGGTGTTCCTTTCACCCTATTAGCTTTAAATGCGTATTCTCAGCAAACAGAATTACGAACTCTTAGCCGTGTTTATGAGGAGAATTTTACAGCGGATCCTTAATTTGGCTCCTTGTGTGGGGAGGGGCTTTTTTGGAACATGTACAATAATAATGAGTATGGACGGTATGAACGTTACCAAGAGGTGACCGAAGTAACTGACATCAGGAAAATACGCTTCTTAGGTTTCAGTAACCTGTAGGAGAATCTATAATTTTTATGGCATTGTTACACATGAGTTCGAAACCTGACAATGCCAATCGAACACTTTTTGCCATATTACATGAGTTTGAAAACACAATTCTTCTTAAAATCAGATACAGATTGTTAGGAGGGAGCACCTAAAGTCTGTGTTTGATTATGTCATTCAGTCTGTCAATTACCGTTTCCTGGTATTATATCACTTTTTGGATTGTTCTGGAGATAGAAGCCTCGTGCTCTAAGTTGTATTCGGGAAACTTCAGGTGAGAATCACAACACAGATAATTGAGTTGTCAAAAATCAAAAATATAGTCTTCTGAGATTGCACATGGCAAAGCCAGAATGCCATAGTTACAGAATCACAGTTTCGAAAAAGCTCTTCTCAGTTTTGAACAAAATTTGTCATATGGCATTGCCAGTGTTACAGAATTCCCATACTGATTAGGTAACGGAAATTAGTTCGCAAGAATGACTACAATCTAGTCTGGAATAACTTTAGGGTAAACTAGGCTGACCCAGTTTGCAGAGGACACACGGTATGTACCAGGATATTTAGCAGTTCATTAGAGGTACGGAGTACTAAATCGCTCGAATAGCGCTGAGTCCTGCATCCTGAGACGAGGCCAGGACCATGTAATTGCTAAGAATGATGATTATAATTCAAAATGAAGATTATTGTTTAGAAATGATTATTTTATTGGGTACTCAATGGGCCAAGTGTTCCGGGTTTGAGTCACCTTTAGGTCACCAAGAATTTTTCTGGCGTTAAAGGTGTTCGGTCGGGTTGCATCCAGTGAGCTTCTTCACTGCACTTGATTCCACGGGCATGGGACTGACAACCTCATCCCATACAAGAAAAAATAGTAATGCATGTCTAGAAATTCCCTTGCGGGAAGGCCTTGTTCCTTCATGGAATGTTGTGCCAGCATTATTATTATTATTTTTATTATTTTTGTTGTTGTTCCTTCTATTGTTCTTTTTATTGCCTGTACGACTTCTTACAGATTTTTTTATAATTATGACTTCATCAAGGATCGAACTGAAAACCTCTAAAAAAATAAGTGCTTTTACTAGTAGAGCTACTCTTAGATATAGGTTAGTAGATACTCTAAGAAGTGAGAGTAAAAATTATCCGGGTCCCGGTCAAAATGCCGAAAGCCAAAATCCCGAAAGCCAAAATCCCGAACGACAAAATCCCGAAAGCCAAAATTCCGAATTGACCGAAATCCCGAAAGCCAAATCTCGAATTCTTAAAAGTGTCATAGTTACTCCCTCGATTGCACCCGCGCTTGCTGGAGGCAAAGGGAAATTTTCTGTGCCTTGAAATTTTTCTACACATTATCCTCTATATAATTTCATCCCTTTCAGGATTTTGAACATTCGAGATTTTGGCCCTATCGGGATTTTGGCATTCGGGATTTTAGCGTTCGGGATTTTGGCTGCCTCCGAAATTATCCCTATAGAGAACATCGATTTATGTGAGAAGTTCAATGAAACGCGAAGACCATATCTCTAACCGTTTGATCTCTAGCACCGGAACAAGCACATAGAAAAAAGGGGTGACATAACTTATTTTCGATAAAATCGACTGTCGATTCTGAAAAATTTAAACGATAGCTGTACTTTTCATAGCTAATATAGATATTTAGCAACAGTCACATTTTATTAAGAGTGTAACAATAAATGGCCTAACGTTGCGTAAAAGGTCGTCACTGACTTAATCTAAGAGATATAGATTTATCGATACTATCGATTCGACAGTATCGAAAAGTTATCATTCCATCCAAGATCAATATCATTATGCATCCCTTAGGCAGTTATTCAAATTTCAAATTCATTAAATTTTGGGAATAGAAGGCGGAATATATCTTAAATTCATTTGATTACTATATTTTGCATATTTTTTGAGGTTCTAAGTAATTTAAAAAAAAACAAACAGAAAAGAAGAGAATTGTCTCCTCTTTCACACATAATAACAGGTTCATAACAGGAAGCAAGGAAGGAACCTTCACGCCTGTTTAGGGCTTTAATCGGAACTAAATCTATGCTCCTGAAGGGGAATTCTGTAACGCTTTGGCAATGCCATATGACCAATTGGGTTCAAATCTTAGGACAGCTTTTTCGAAAATTCGATTCTGTAGCCGTGATATTGCCATTTGAGCTCACGTGGCATTGTCAGAAGTCACATATTTGAGATTTCTGGCAATTTAAATGACAATGAATTTTGTTAAACAAATGAACCAAGACGTACTGTATTTTCATAAAATTACCAAGTAAAGGAATTTCATTAAAAATTCAATGAATTGCATTTTCGAACTCATGTGATATGGCAAAAAAAAACTCGAATGGCATTGTCAGGTTACGAAATCACGCGTGACAATGCCACGAAAATTACAGAATTCCTCTACTGGACAGCCCCCGAGAACTGACTGATCCTTCCACGAGGCTTAAATTGAGTGTCAAAAGAACACGTGAATACATCAACCGCAAAGTAAGTAAAAACTCGCGGATTCGATCTTGCTCGACACGATTAATAATAATAACAGGATCATATTTTATTAAAGAATTTTGAAACACTATCACAATTTACGGAAGAGTCAAATAAATTTAATATTTATTAGCTAGTTCATGTTCTATGTTGAGTGGTTTATGAGACAGCAATTCATAATATTTTATGTATTTTCAGGTTAATATTATATACTTTCACCATTAATTAAGCGTGTTGTATGACTGAAAGTAGTGACAATGACATTTTTTTATTAATGTAAAGTATTCTAAATAGTACAGACATTGCTCCCCTGAAAATAAATTCAAAATCCTTATAGAGGAAGTCTTTAAGAATAAGAACTTATAAATAAAATCTTTAAATTTAAATTCGTCATGACATTTAATGATACACTTATTAAATATCATCTTGTCAATATAAAAGTCGTAATAATTTCAAGTTTTCAAATTTCCTTGAACACATAGTCGTAAACTTTAGGAAATACAGTTTTATGATTTTATAGTTAAAGCATAATCGTAAAATTATCGAAAAATTCATTCTCAAGAATGTCAACATTGCGTTTTTTTTCACAAAATCTGTATAACCCTAACTTTATGAGAGATTTTTAAAAAAAAAATATTAAAGCCATTTTTGCAAATATCTTCCTGTTCAGCAACTTTCTATGGTGTCCCACTGAAAAATTTGTGGTTTCCGAAAAATTCCCTCACTTTTTTGTACCATGTGACATTATCTACCCGCCCACCACCTGCTGTGACACTGACTCCCACAAAGGAGGAAAATTGTGGGAAAAAGCTCTGTGTGAAAATTCCCTAAAGAATGCTCAACTTTCTGACTGAGAACTCTACAGTGCTCAGAATGGAGTTTATTAATATTTGTAAATGATGTCTCATGGGACAAATGCATGAACCGCAAGTAAATTTTTATATCACTGCATAATTGGTGAAATGTGAAAATGCGAGAAAAATCGCGCAAGGATTTTGCACAGTAATAAACCATATTGCAGATCTTTTATTTATTTCAAGGTAGACATAAATTATACGATTTTCTCGGTTGAAGTTTCTCAACTTTTCTTAATTGTCAGCCAAATTAAATTAATGGCATACATAGTTACAAAATTGGCTAAGTTAATAGAGTAAATTAACTTGTACGTCTACATGTCATCTGTGGATCTTTTTCCTAAGCCTCTTTTTTCCCTCTTAAATATTTAAGATGACATCACTAAAGTTTTTTGTTGTTGTGCAGAAAGAGACGAGAGTTGTTGCATTATATTTTGGGAAATGGCCATGCTGCCAAATTGTCTATCTTGCCTAAAAATATTTCTGTACCTTGTCATTCTGATCTATAAACAGATGAGTGAATAATGCATGGGAAAATACAATTCGGCTGTTCACTGCTCAAATTCCCAAAAGATCTCACCTCAACCGACGACGTGCGGTAAGATTCATTTCTCGCATCCCATAATCGAGATGATTTCGTGACTCAATTCAGAGTTGTCAAATAATGAAACATTTATATGTTTTTGATAGACCTGAAATAAATTATAATTTCTTTTTCACAAGTCCTCTTAAGAGTAAAGGCGTCTACACATTGGGAGCAATTTTCGTCAAAAATTGCGTTTTTGACAGAAATTTGACGTTTCCCCCTACAACGCTGCAGGGAATTTCCTTCAAAAAAGCAATTTTTGACAAAAATGTCTCCCAATGTGTGGAGGCCATAAAGACAATAGAGACCAATCCAGTGGGGTTTGGAATATCAAGGCCTTTAATAAAACCGAATTTGATCAAATAGATTGAAAAAAACTAGCCTCCTTTTACCAGAACAGTTAAACTTTGACCTTACATATTTCAAGATGGAGATTTTTCCGGTGAAAGGTATCTATGGACAAAATGTTCAGCCGGATTATATTTAAAACATGTCCAAAAATACAAGAAATCACCTGGGCCTTAAGCTGACTATACATTAGACATAATTTATTGAAATATTTCTTTTCAATATCAAATATTGACAAAGATTGCCTCCACATTACAAAGATTTATTGACATAAATGTTTCAATATTGAAGAAAATTGTCCAGTATGAAGGCAAATATTGAAATATTTGTTTCAATATGGAACATTTTATTCAATATTTTATTTCAATATTTTGAATGGCTACAAAATAGGCCAAATTATGTCAATAAAAAATTTCAAAGTCACATTGAAATAAAATTTCAAAGAAACTCTAAATATCAAATTGATTTGATATTTCCTTCAATATTTTTTAATGGTCAGGAATCTTCTTCCTTCAGAACATCACAGAACTGCCGGATTTTCCTTGTTCATGAATAAAAACACATCCAAGATCAAAATCCATTACTCCTGCGTCCTCCAGAAAATCCCAGATTCTTGGAATTTGGTTATATATTTTGTTCAATCTCCTCAAGAACCCATCTTGGTCAGCACTAATCACCTGCTTCCTCCAGAAAATCCCAGAACTTCTGGGTTTTCTTGTTCATTATGCCCAAAGCACTTCATATAAATATAATTTTATGATACGAATTGGAATCCTACAGAGGGAACGAAGGTTTGTGGTTGTGGCCATCCAGTCCTTTTGCTCGCGATGGTAAACTCTCCTACGGTATGATACGAAGCGTGATCCAGAAAGTCTGTGAGAATTAAAGTTATTAATTCTATTTGGCTTTTGTTTCCAATCTGAGGTGTTTTTGACATAATATACAAGAAAATCCCAGAAGATCTGGGATTTCCAGGAAGAAGCTCCAGGAATCCTCTGACCACTGAATGTATCTGAAGTGCTTTGGGCATAATAAACAAGAAAATCCCAGACGATCTGGGATTTCCTGGAGGAAGCTGGAGAAATCTTCTGACCAACTTGGGTATTTTTGGGTGTTCTTGACAAAATACGGAAGGAAATCCCAAAAGATCTGTCAATTCCTGACTAGACTGGTGTTTTTAATATTGAAGTTAATTTGTTCAGTGTGTAGGCAATTATTAAAATATTGTCTTCAATATTCGCTTCAATATTGAAGTTTCTTTTCAATGTCATTTTGAAATGCTATTATTTCTATAATTTGTCTAATGTGTAGACAGCTTTAGAGAAAGAACATTTTTTGAAAAATTGGAGGTTTTCATGCTACACTTGATCTTATCTAAAATTATAATATGATTACATAACTCAATATCTCGAACTTCATTTAAAATTACACAATTCAACATCATCCACAATTTTAATTTGATATTCTTCAGAAAATAAAGACGTCAACATTGAAAGTCGCGAAGAAACGGACGAACTGCCTCCCCCATAAGACGAAAAATTCGCATTACTCCCTTTTTTCTTAAGCAGATTTTATCACAGTGGCAGATCCAGAGACCCTCTTCAACAGGAGAAGGATTTTGGTGTTTGCCACGGATAAGGCGACCACAACACAAGTCTTGCATTAACTACTGGTGGAATCTTATGGGGAGTTATAGGCCCTCAAGGCTCGAATCCCATGCAATATCCGTGGGGCATGAGAGACACACGAAGTGGATGATGAACATTATCTCCTGTGAGACTCCATTGAGCCTGGGATTGGCAAAGCCCTTCCGAAATCGCTCAAGCAACCCCCAAGCTTAGATATTGAAATTTTTCCTTCCCCCCCCCAGAGACATGGGTTTTTCGCGGGAAGCCACCCCTTCCGACAGATACTAAAGTGGTGAAGTGTTAAAATGTTTCACCGAGAAAGTTAAGAGCACGTTTTGGGGAAGCTTTTTATGTTCCCCTCTGGCCTTTTGGGGTGGTTTGTGGGTGTAAATTTAGGTGTTTCCAGGAGCTTTTGCCACATTGTTTACATTATGCAATATAATAGGAATAATTATCATAAATAAGTATCGCAAGCAATTTCCATTTTGACCCCGGCCCATCGTTATAACTAAAACAAAATGTTGTATTAACTAATATAAGAGAGGGGGCCACATTGCTTTATCCCTCGCCTATTTGCTGGTATTATGTATTGAACCTCTCATCCGGGGCAATTTTATCAGTAAATTCATTGTTAGCTGTAATCTCTTTCACACAAACCTCGGGAAGCCACTTTTCTTCCAACAAATATTGTACATAATGTAGAGCATAATTTACCTAACGTCTGGCTAAGTACGGTACGACCATCCTCTCCATGGCAAGCATTTCTGGCATCGAAGGGATTTGTAAATTGGACGAAAGCGTAACCCTTGTGCATGGAGATTCCTGCAAATGAAACAAAAGAGTTAGATGACATAGGGTTAAAATAATGGGAAGAATGATGAGAATGCACGAATTACGGATATTTTACTTGTGTAGTTTAGGGATTAAGGAGTTAGAAAGGATTTTGTATTACAAAGGCTAGGTCATTCAGTCATATTATTCTCATCTGTAAATACAGATATTTGGCAATTGCAAACAAAATTTAATAGTCAGTGCAAAGACAGTAATATTTGACCTCCGAACTAATTTCCTTCTTTAAATTTTCAGACCGATCTTTAAACAATGCTTATCTGTAGTTCTGTAGTACAAGATTTTAAATATTTAGTTAGGGGTTAATATTTCCGGACAACACAAATTCTACCAATGAATTCTAAGGGGGAGGTAAACAGTAAACACCTTCCTTTATGAGATGTAAGCTACCCTCTTCATAATTCAGATTAAAAAGTATTAAGAAATAAGAACAATATTTTCACAAAATTTCTCTTTGACTAACATATTTAGTGATAATACTTTAGATTAGAAGAAAAAAAAACTGTAATTTTCAGACGTTGTTTATGTTGTAATTTTCTCCATATGCAAAAGACATAATTGAATCATTTCCAAAATAAGGGATATTCAAAGTCCAAAGTTTAATATCTCTAGGTAAATTGAGCGAATTTATCAACCGATTGGCATGAGTTTGGATTCACTAAAAGATCTTGGAATATCAAATGAGTTTTAAAGTGATTTCAAGCGTTTGTGATTCGATGCTGTTGTGACTTATGATCCGAGCTGATAAATAATTTGAATTGTAAATTTGATTAAATTATTAGTAATCGTAACAAGATATTGTATGTAAAAAAGTTTCTTGCCAGACATTCGGTTATTTGATTAAAATATGTTACACTTAATCTATTTACGCAAGTTTTTTAGGTCGTCTCTAAATCGGTTCAATTCGGTTAAATATAAAAAAAAACTATAAAATTAAATCCCGTGTGGTTGGGGTACCCATCGGGCGCGTCCCAGGTGGCGGATAGGGAATGGCTATGGTTGGTTCTTGAACTGGCTATAGTTTGTTTGGGAATAGCTATAGGCATGTATCGGCATCTTTGCGTTTACGAGAAGTCCTTAGTGAATACTAAACCGCGGACCACCTCAAAACCCTTGCCTCCTGGATAAGGAGGCCTGGGCATCAGGCTTGCATCCTGTTGTCACAGTAACCTGGCCGCAAAAAACACAAAAAGAGCCTCGGATGACGGACGGATTGCACCGGAACCGACCTACGCGAGACAATGGACAAGCTGTTGCTTCAACCGCTGGTCCCGGGGTCGGGGGGCACCAGAGTAATGGAAGAGGCTCTGGAATGACATCAGGTTTGGCAGACCTACCACGACTGTCCGCGACCCCAATAGGGATAAGCGGTTGAAAATGAATGAATGAATGAATAAAATTAAATAAAAAGTCTAAAATAAAAAAAACCTTGAAAAAAACTGAACTCAATATTTCTCACTTTGAGTTTGACTGCTAAATAATTTTATTAGACTAAATAAATAATACAAAAGCCTTGTTGCGCTTTTTAAAATTTCACATTTTTTAGATGCTTAGGAATACTTCTTTTAACACATAATTTCAAGTACAACACACAAAAAATTGTGATATTAAATAATGTTATTTGTTTTCTTTTCTTTAATGAATTTTTATTTCAATATTAAAGAAATTAAGGAAATTCGTAATGAATGAAGATTTAACCCATTCAGGTAATGTACTTTAAATACTTGAGATATAATGTTCATATTTTGGAATTATTCTTACAGATTAAAAAGATTTTTTTTTTGAAAAGAATTTTTTTAATATTTTAAGGGGGCGCGCGGAGCCGCTGTCGAACATACGTTTTTACGGTCACCGAATTCAAATTCTTTATTTTACATTACTTCGAAAAGAACCTAATTGATTTTGATAGAGTAACTATCCAAGAAAACAAATTGATAACCAGAATTCAAATCAGAAAATTGGATGGAGGTCAATTTTAACAAATTCAACGGGATGTCGCACTTTGCAAGCGCTCAAACGAACATTTGAAACTTTGAAAACAAAACTTTGAATTGAAACGCTTTTTATCTATAGTCAAGTGTGCTAATCCGGGCGCTTCGCTATCTGGATCGTTTATGACTAATTCACTTAAAATAATATTTTTATTTTTATTTTCGTAATATAGTCACTACAGTAATATAATATAACTATTCAAGTTTGAAAAAAAAAACAAAAATAATAATTTAATCCATTAAATAAGAGAGTGTAATTGACTCATTTCAATCTTGTGCCAGCTGGGTTCTTCACTAAAAATTTCCTAGCTGTGATATTTTCGCTAATGACAACTAGTTGATTGAAAACATTTATTGTTTTTTCCTTGTGAAAAAAATATTTTAAATCCAAAGGATTAATTAAAAGTGAATTAGCGAAAAGGCGACCCAGTTAGTGCATGCTGACTTATTTTAGTATTATCATTATTATTTTATAAATTTTTAAAAATATTTTTGATAATTTTTTTATATTATGTTTCTGAATGAAACAGTGAACAATTCTATGGATTTAGAAGAAATAAAAAAGAATTCCATTAGTTCAAAAACAAGCGTTTAAGTAGCACTCTTCGGAAAACGATCCAGTTACCCCATCTTACTATACACCTTATTTTTTTTACAATCTTCTCGAATTTATGAATCAATTGAAATAAATTCAGGATTATCAGGGGCCCATCAAGCCTAATAAAAACTGAAGATATTTTTCACTTTTCCTTGTAAAAATTTTGCAGATATTGCACCGCGACTTAAACAAATTTCCTCGTTTCTTGTATTATTTCGGCGAGCATTATGAAATATGAAAGCTTTTAATGTATGATTTCGAAATATATTAAAGTAATAAGTCAATTCTCTTTAGGAAAAAACTTGCCAATAGTCTTCAGTGCCTCTATGCAAAAACATATGGAAAAATGAAATGTCAAGAGGCCCCTGGGATTATTCCCTCTAGTATTAAATTTTCTTCCAGTTGACCTAAACCAATTGTTGCATATCATTTCTTTTAAGATTTTCAAAGCGTGTTCAAGTCAAAATTTTGTCCCAAGAATGATTTTTTTTACCTTGAAGGAAAGTTTCTATTTCAGGATTTTCTTAGTTTAGCTACGAATTACACTCAACAAAAATTAATCCTTTGAATATTTTTTTATCAGGTGAGATATACGAGCAGTACATTTCCCAGTAGAGTTTTATGATGTCGTTCCAGTGAGCTACACATAGGGTGGCGGCATTACTTATGCCCTTTATCTTTACTTATGGCCTCCTCAAAAAAACACTACAATGGCACAAAATGATTTCGAAAAACCCAAAAATTAAAAATATTTTATGTCTTATAACAACAAATCACAATATTTTGGTTTTTGGAATCATTTTCTAACAAAAATTGCGATAAGGCCATATGTAAAGACAGGCCACAAGTAATGCCACCACCCTATAGTCTGCTATTTTGTTACGTTTTATCATACATTTCTTTTTAAAAGATTTTAAGTATAAATATTTACAAAAAATGCATGGTATGTGGATTTCTTCTCATCAAAACAAATATAGCAAGTAATAGTCAATTTTTGATTTCCTATAATTAGGGATACCCCCTTAATTAACTCTTTAAGGATGATTGGAACACCGGTGTCCCATAAAGAAAATAATTTTTCGTGACTACCTAAAGTTATTTTTTTCTTATGTCTGTACATAATTGTAAAGTAGGAGATTCAAGGCATCTAGAATATTTTTTGCAAGTCTCTAGCTATTTGCTATGTAGTACAAATTTAAGCTGAAAAATGGCGAATTTTTAAATTCTCAAATTCATAATTGATTTTATTTCCATTTTATACTTCCAATTTTTTTTTTTTAAGAAAAACACTTTTAGCAATAAAAATTATAATACTCACACGTAATATTTTTTATTAAAGCGAAAAATATTATTCATTGGTATTGTCAGAACAATTACTTAAATATTTGGGTTATTTTTTTCCCTATCGCTCATAAATGTAAAAAATACACCGAATCAGACTCTGTTAGATTTTCAGATGTAAGACTTATCATTGATTATGTTTCTCAGTTTAATTTCCATTGTTGATTTTCAGTCCGTAAAAAGTGTCTCGTCGTTAAAGGGTTAAGCCTCATAAGAGCTTATAAGTTTCCGAAATAAAACTTTTCTACCATAGAATTTAATGTCGATGTGTTGTGATTTTGACATTCTTTATGGTGAAGCGACTTTTCGGGGAACATTTGGCATGACTATACTGCTCTATTTTTGAATTCTGACTAAACCCTCATGGAGAAACCATGTTGCTGCTCCTGATACTTCTCAAAAAATTATTTATAAACTGTGAATATGCATTAAAAATTCACCAAAATATGCAAAAGAGAATATTGAAGGAGGGAGAAATGTAAAAAAAAGGCATCTCAAATATGGAAATAAAATAACGGCCAAAATTGATGTTAGAATAAAATATTTCGTGCACCAAATTATTCAAACAATTTATTATGCTGTATATTCCTCTCTTTTGGCGTACAAGAAAATTTTCCACCTCTAATCCCTTTCTTCCTCTCCATTTGAAGCTCCTTCACCGTGAAAACTTTACCCACTCCCATGGCTCATGAGCCCTGGTATATACCGCGTGTTTTCGTGATAGTGGAAAATTGTGTGCGGGATGGTGGAGAGAAAGGAGAGCCTCCATACGCCTTTCCTGGTGAATATTTCCGAAAAAGATATGAAAACATTTGTATATTTTGCATGTGAGAAGTGTTTTATGCGGGGTTTTATGACCCTCGGAAACACCATGGCACATAGCGTCAATGCTGTATAAATGGGCGATATACCGAATCCTGAGAGAGGGAGTGAGGAACGGTGGGCTAGAGGTTTCCCGGGAAGTAAGGGAAGTAGGGGCGAGGGGGGTGGTGAAGTGAGTAGAAGACTTAAAAGTATGTTAAGTGGAAAAATCGATGCAAGTATCTCACACTTCATCGCCACTTTGTACATGTTTCGGCTTCATGTTCCTCCCACCCTGCTCAATACTCAGCGGATGAGACCTCTCGTCTAACCAGTTGTATGGCCTTTTTTTTGGCACTCGAGACACAAGGGTTTGAAAATGATATTCCTAACCGTTATGGTGGCTCAGGAAGAGGGTGGATCTCAGGGAAAAGAAATTGCCAGCTAATAAAAGCTTTCCACTTACCGGCTAGTCGACCGTATCGCTGAAACATTCGTTCAACGTCCGTTTTGGAGCACTGAAATGTGTTGAGATTCCCAACAAAAATCCGAGAATTCACCGCCTGGGGATCCTGGGAGTTGGTCTGGTTAGACAGTTTGGACATCTTCATCTTGACTTTGGGGTTCTGCAATGAAGAAACCACAGACATGGTTAATTGTGTGGCAATTTAATTCACATTATTTATGAGCCATTTTATGATACATGGCATTTAATGAGAATCCTCCCACAATCATTCATTGGGAGACTTTAATACTATTTAATGCTCCAGTGTCTGGAAGCCTCATTTCATTTGCTAACAATTTAAACCAGGCGTTAAGTTTTGTTGTGATGAACAACATTATTTTAGGTTTGTTTCAGCATTTGGAATATTATTACTCATCGTAGATTAGATATGATATTTTATACCATTTCTTCATGTTTCTGCACTCGGATTTCGATAAATTTTACCTCTTGTAAGATATTTAAAGAATTTTCAAGGAAAACGTGAAAAATCTGCAAATATGTTACTCTAATAGGGATTCCCTTCCACATAAGAGTTCATGGAGTGTCTCTCGAGTGACATTCTTATACTACTAAGGGGAAAATCATTTGATTTCCTGGAAAGACTTATGCGAGGACTTTATTGGGCACATTGGATAATTAAATCAGGTCCATTTGAAGAATATAGTCTCTTCATCCCTCACGTGATTTCATAGTATATGAGTCCCAAGTGACTCAAATAGGAGATTCTCTGATGGAAATCCCTAATGTGGGTGGGTTTGTGAGCACAGGCCCGGAAAGTGATGCATTCCAATGTACAATTTCCCTCTGCCTGATGCCACCATACGGACATAAGCAGCGGGTATTCCACATGAGATTGGGAAGCTCTATGAAACTGGGATGAAGTAAATATGAGCCCATAAACGTGACATGTCTCACGGCAATGACGAGGAATTAATTACCCGAGACTATTCCCTCTTGCAAGCCCAGGCTGCCGAATCAACCCTGTCTGCGTCTACTCCCAGTTTGCCCAAGTGTGGGTTTCGGCCCATTTTGGATGATGTCACTGTCACGGATTATTATGTATAAATGTCTCTCTCATATTTTGTCATGCCCCTTGACAAATATCGCAGATCACCAGACTTATAACGCATTCTCATACTCAACACTGGCAAGAGTGGAATTTACCACCACAAATGACTTTCCACTGGAGGGCTGTTTGTCTTTTCGTAATTCCTAGTAATACTTTGAGGATAAGGACCTTTCACCCTGGTCCGTCTCTCAGACTAAGCTGTGCATAGGGATAAGTTAATAGGCTTCATGAAACATCTTGTCTGCAAAGAGCTTTATGGAAAATTTTCTACCACAGAGCAGAAAAATTGGAAAAATAAAGAAAATATTACAGTAAAAAGGGTAAAAAGGTTCGGAATTGCAAGACAGTTTAAAAGATGTATATTTTTCCATTAAAATTAATTCTGATAACTTTACCTTCGAATTAAAACAACAATTACCTTCCCGAAATTAGAAATATTTTTCAAAATGTGACGGTAAAAGGGCACAAAATAGATTTAACGTTCATATTTTTGTGAAACAAGGGACTAACTCAAGCATATTGATCCCTTGCCATTCTTATTCCAGCATCATTTTGATTTACAAAGAGTCAAATCAGAAAATAAACATATTTTGAAATGTAAAAATATGAAAGATCGATGTATGTGCACAGACTAATAGAAAAGAAATAAGTTGTTCTCGTTCAGACATTAAATTGTTATTTCCCAAAATGAGTTGGCTCCTTGTAGTTTCCAAGGAGCGATTTGAACAACATGCCATTTTTTATGATTTTTAATATTTGGTGAATAGCATTTTCCTTTTAAATATTTCTTTTTCTTGGAATACATTTCCACTAAAACTATTCAATTTTGAATTAGGGTATTTCGAAAATTGAGTAAGATTTTAAGATTTTGCCAAGGGTCAGTCTCCATTACGGATTACCGATGCATCCAGGCCACAATTGGGACCCTTATGCTTCTCCACTCTTATTCTATCTTATCCCCCGATACGGGTAGCCACTCCATATCACAGCTCTGGTGGGCAAACAGTGCCGCTACTATATCACAGCATCCCTTCTCGGTCTGTGTTTGGATCAGTGACAGTGAATATTTGTGTCGACTGAAGTACCACTTTCACATCGAAACTCGTTCTCGTATCAGCCTCTAATTTTTGGGCGGTTCACTTTTTTGCCAATATGCACCATTGGCATTACTATTCCATTCATTCACTGGACGAATTCAAAGCCGATATGGCGTGAGAAATCTTTTTCTGTTGCTGCTCAGCTTTGAACCCGAGACCTCACAGTCATAGAGTCACTACTCTATCCACTGATCCACTTGAGGCTCTATTGAGTAAATTCGAACGGTTCCGAGTTTGAATTAAATTTCTAATCGATCCGGTACACGTTTAAGAAAATTTCATGAAATCAAAATGCACATCCCTCTATTTCTCAAATGTTTTGCATATATTTATTCCATTCTTTAGCACTTAAAATTGGGATTAACTAAATTGAATTTGATATGACGTTAAAGCAATGAAGAATAGGACGACCGAGTGCGATAGGCAAGTACGATATGTTGGGAAAAGAAAGTGATAGTGAATTTTGATTTCACGAAATTTTCCTAATCTAAAAGGTGTGCCGCGCCGGATGCGTCACTTTCTAAACTCGAACACTATTTTCAAAAAATAACGGAATTTAAGTGGGATTAAATTGTACTTTTAATTATGTTCATGTAACTTTTTCCACAAACTTTTCAGGCAATAATTACACGATTAATGTGTCTAATATTAAGAAGCAGCAGGGAAATATGATTCTCATTTGTCCCACAACAAGAATTTTTTACAAAATATTTCACTTTTGATATTTTGAGTTTAACTGTGTCGTTAGAATTTAAAAGATTCCGATTTGAGAGACTCTAGTGTATACTTAAAATTATTTCATTGATACTTTTGTACAATGTTTCCGAGAAATTGATTGAAATGGTTCCAGAAAAACAAGGGACCTTAAAAAACTTGTACCATATTTTGTACAAGTGTAACGATCCTATTAAAATAAGTTGTCCGATATATTATCTAAAAAATGACAAACTACCAATGGGTGAAACGCAGATTTGAAAAAAAACTCTAAAACAGGTGATAACTAGGGTAAAGTGATTTAAGTTGGACAGTGTTACAAGTTGGACAATTCTCCGATAGAAGTTGGACACGACTTTTTTCTTAATAAATACAGTACAAAATTTGTTTTTAAGCACAAGGAACCAAATTATAAAACTAAAGCATTAAAAATATACAAATAAAAGTGAAGTACTAAATTTATCAAGAAAAAAGTCCTGTGCAAATTGTACCATTGCATTGTCCAACTTGTACCACTTTACCCTATTAATGCTGACACTGCTTCTGAAACTCCTTACTAGTCATTGACACTGATTACATGGACCCTAAACCTAAATTTCCGAAATACATCGCATTTTATTTTATTTTTTGGACAACGTTGAAAACCGAAAACTTAAAATGATTTATACTTCTTGACAGGGGGCTTTAAATTGAATTTAAAGGCTTCAAACAAAACTTATAATAATTTTGTAACATAAAATTTTTATATATGCAACGTCTTTCGAAATACTACTCATTTGTCTAATAAATTAGTTTTATACATAGGGGGAAGTGGGGCACTTTGAAATTGGGATTTATCTCCTATGTTTAAATGGAACTGAGCCATATCATAATGTAATTTAGCTTTTCAATCAGTTTGTGCAGCTAAATTATATTACAATAAGGCTGAATTTTAATTAAAAATAGGTAAAAAATCCCAATTTCAAAGGTGCTCCCCTTCCCCCTATTACCATGCGGGAAAAATCTGATAAGGATTGATTTTTATTTTTATTTTTATTTTTATAAAGAAAAACAGAAAATAATGTTTTGTTAGTTAAAGCTGATTAGCTGATGTAAAAGATTGAAGTATCTGAAAGAGCGTAATTTGTATATTGAATAATGTACAAAAACGGTCATAAAAAGGTTCGGCACGGTAAAATAAAAAAAAAATTAAATAATGTATTTTTCAGTAAATGGTTTACAAAATTTATATGTATTATTTATTTATTTATTTATTTATAAATTCATGTCCCTGTACAATTTTTAAGTACAAAATGGGGCTTAATGAAAATGTATGCTTTGAGATTTTTACCATCAAAAGGTGAAAAATCGGTAGGGGAAAGTGCTCTCCCTTCGAACGTTCATGCCTTCGAATAATGTGATTTTTTTTTTATTTTTCCTAAGATACTTATACATTTCTATTAAATATTAATTAACTTATTATCAATTATTAATAGTTATGTGATAATTAAGTGTAAGTCTCTTAGAAGAAATAAAAGAAAATGCATTATTCGAAGGCATGAACGTTCGAAAGGAGAGTACTTTCCCCTAAATGTTCATTTATTATTTCGTGGTTCTGTTTTCCAATAGATTTAACTTTTGACAAATTTTTCATCGTAAGATTTCTCCAAGTTCATAATAATCTTATGCATCCTTTTCCTTGTGCAATATTCACCTAAAACACCATCTTAATCTCCACATAAGGTGTTCGTCGGTTTGAGAAAAACTTTTTGGAACTGTGGGTGGATTATGCACTAATTCGCGGAATATACTGGTGAAAATTGAATAACAGTTTCGCGCACGGGAACTTTATTATTTCATCTATTGTCAGGGATTTCCATATTGTGAAAAGGAAGAAAAGCGACGGGATATTACAATTCAACTGTACAAAAGTTGAAAATGTATATTTTGTAAAATCTTTCCAACTCACTCAATTTGCCTCCCCTTGAATTCTACTCTCTCATCAACTAACAACACTAAAGATAATTTCTCACCCTACGTGTTAACAAAGTTTATACAATTTAATAGTGTTAATGCCAGTAGAATGGTTGGTATGCAGATTTATGACTATTCCTTGTGTATATAGTTTGATGGTGAATTGTGTTGCGAAACTTGTGGAGTTTAAAGTTAACAAAACACAATGATGAGGATGTTTGAATGCGGACTTTTTCACACCAATATCCATGGACAAAAAGTACTTTGTTGGAAAGAAGAGCTATGGGCTAAAGACTGGCGAAGCACCATGAAAGAGGTTTATCTACAGGCTCTTTTTGGTGTTTTTTTTTTGTTCCTTCCGACTCACACAATTCAAAGTTAAACTCTTGGAAATTGGAAATAACAATAAAATTGTTCTTTACAGTTTACTGTGCATTCTGCAAGAGTTTAAATTCAAGAAGTCGCGTAGTAATGCAAAAGGTACTTAGAGTAATGTTGGTGAGTTGAATTTATATATTTGCTTTGTACAGGTAGATACCCAAGAAACATTTTCTCTTCTCTATTTACTTTCCGTCTTTTGGAATACGAAAGTTTTAGTTACACTGCACTACAGTTAAGTGAAGTAATGGCCAAATAAGGACACCAGAGCCTTATTTAAACATTATATTCCCAAATTGTTGTTATAAACATTTTAAAGGCCAATTATAAAGTTTTTTCTTTAAAAGACCCAGTTTTCTTTTTGTGTATAGACTATAGAGTTTATAGAATCATTTATTGTAGCAAATTAGCTTGATTATGTTAAGAAATTAGCAAAAATGAAAATCGTTTTGAAAATGAAAAATTAAGAACTCATTGCTTTTCAAAATCAGATTTTTAATGACCAAAATTTCTTAATTTTCTTCCCCTTTAACAAAATTGTTCTACCGTTACTTGTACAATATTTGCTCAATTTTGAGTATACTAAAATTAATACTTTCTAATTGATTTTAAAACTTAGCGCAAAGAAAACGAAATTTTAGTTTAATAATAATAGTAGCAAAGAAGGTGTAGTTACTCTACTAATGTAACTCCATTCGTTAATTTACGTTATTAATTAAGTTAATTACTAATTCGAGTTCTTAAATATTGTATTGTAGTATTTTCAATCAGTATCTTTTTTTAAAGTTTTTCTTAATTGCTTCGGCACACCGCTTTAGTTCAGGAAAACTTCATGAAATCAAAATTCACATCCCTTTCTATCTCACATATTTTGCATATAGCTAGCTCATTCTTTCACACTCCAAATTCAACTAAGTTAAATTGAATTTGTTGATGTTTGAAAGAAGAAGAGTGAGAAGGAATGGGAAAGACGTACACTGAGAAAAAACGTGGGTGCGATTAACTTTTTTTCCTCATAACTTTAACACTTTTTAGGTGTAAAAATATATCAACATTTTTAATGTTCATTTTACACCTTTTTAAGGGTAGAAATAACATGAAAAAGGGTAACTTCAACCCCTAATACACCTAAAAAGCATAATATTTACACCGATTTCAGATCAATTGTGCAGGGTAAAATCAACATTTCCGGAATGTTATTTTAACTTTTTCGGATTTCTCTCACGTGTATGCAAAGCATATGAGAAAGACAGGGATTTGAACTTTGACTTCATGACATTTTCCTGATCTAAAAGGTTTGCCTGAGGGAGAAAGAATTTAGGTAACTTTCCTTGTCTTTAATTTTATTTTATGCAGGATGATTTGTTTGAAAGTTCACTATTTTGCATTTTTTTTCTCGTAGAACTTAAGGATGGTTTTTACCGATCCGATCTACCATTTGTAATGTGTGAAAACCGTTCTTAAACATTAGAATTAAAGAAAAGCTTAGGAACAGGAGGGTGTCAAAGTTATCCGCAGGGGATAAAGTCACCTGCTCTTATACCCTCGACACACTTACGAATTAAGCCGAGAGACAACTTAGTGGAAAATGATGGAAATGCACTTTAACCAATATTTCTAATATAATTACTCAAAGCCGTCTCTCGGCTAATCCTCAGGTCTGTCAAGGCCCTTACGGTATGTTGCGTTATTTATTTATAAATTTATGAACGGTAACAGATATCGACTACCAAACTACCACCAAAGTGATTGTGGATCTAAATTAAATAATTGTAAGAACCATTTTCATTGCGAAATTGGCGAAAAAGTCGTATAACAATCTAGACCCACAGCTGAAAGTAGCCCCACCTCCCCCTAGATACCTATAACCGGAACATATTTGAATATCGAATTTTCGAAGATCAAAATTAGAACACTTTGGAGAGCTTATTGTTTTTTTTACCGATTTGCTTAAATTTGGATTTTTTGAAAGGTCTTGAAATTAAAAACCAGCTGCATCGGACTTACTCGGTATAATGAATCGGTAAAGTGCACGTACTTGATGAATTCGTTTAGAATATTTTTCAAAAATATTTTTTTTTATTCGGAAGTTTGTGACACAGCTAGAGGCAGGGCTAGAGGCCAAACGGTAAGAGCCATATCGACTTCCGGTCTTCGATAATCCCAACATTATCTAGGACGTTTTCTTTCATTTCGCCTCGCCCTCTTCCTTCCGCACCATAAACCATGTTTTTATGATTTATTTCGTAAACGCTCCTAGATTTTTTCCATTTTCGAGTACATTTTGGAGAAAGTCAAAGTGAATACTCTAAGTCAAAGTGAAAGGCCGAAAAACATTTGAATATCAAATTTTTGAATATCAAAATTAAACGACTTTGGAGTGCCTATTTATCAAACCGATTTGCTTAAATTTGATTTTTGTTTTGAACGATTTTGAAATTTATAAACCGGCAACATTGGCCTTAATCCGTAATGAATCGGTAAAGTACCCGTGATTGATGTATCTTTCTCGATTTTACTTTTTACTTATTCGTATCGCTCCTTGGAAATTACAAGGGGCCAACTCAATCTGAGCCATTTTTCAGGAGACAGCATGAAAGATTTAACTTTGTATAAATAATTATCTCAATTAAGTATGTTAATAAAAACAATTTAATTATTTTCTATTTGTATGAGCATTATTATAAACATCGAAACATACATATTCTTACCTTTCAAAATATGTTTTTTTATGAGTTAGCTCTTTGTCATTCTAAATGATGCGCAAATTTTCATGAAATTAGAATGACAAGGGATCAACTTGCTTGAGTTAGTCCCTTGTTTCACAAAAATTTGAACGATAAATCTATTTTGTGCCTCTTGACTTCAAACAAAACCGCGCAAGCAATCATAAAGAGTAAAATTTTGAAAAACTTTTCTAATAACGAAATTTATTGACTCATATCATCTGAAATTTTATTAAATTCTCTGTCTGAGTGCATTAAAATCTCAAAATCGCCAAAAAGTGAGTTGGCCCTTTGTAATTTCCAAGGAGCGGTATGTTTGTTACAATTGCCAAAACATTCTAAAATGCATTCTTCTTAAGTGATTTTCTGTTTCAAAATTGTTTTCTTATTTATGAATTAATTTAGTCTATGGTAAACCGGTACACATCTAAGAAGCATGCGAGAAGATAATCCACGGACAGCTCTTTCTCGTGAGTTTTGCAATCTCTTTTTAATTGAAAGCTTCCAATTGGCAAAAAAACTAGTCATACCGGAAAAATCATCATGCGATGATATATGTGTTAAAACTTCGTAGATGCATGCTTTAGCGGGAAATGTCTAATTCACTCGCATTGATAATGCTAAAGTTCCATGAAAAGTGATTTCCACGTGGATAGAGCCCAAAGATTTCGTTTCTAAGCTCCCACAAAACCACATTAAAGTGATTTTGGGGTGGTAGCAGAAGAATATCCAAGAGATAGATTTTTTTTACTCGCTATTTTCTCAGTGGTGTAAAATTTCCCGCATTTTTTGCCTATCTCTTGCCAATTTTCGTCCCCAACACGCGTTCTCAGCGTGTGAAATATTATGGTGCATGAGAATGAAGCTGGAAAAAAGTACGTTGGTGCTTTGAGTGTCATGTATGAACAATAATTACATTCACCGAGCTTTCATGTGCTTTTTGTCGTCTCCGTATACAGCATGAGAATGACTCCAGCTGATTTATAGCACTTCCAATTCATCGCGTTTCTCACACTCGAGTTAACCATGGATTGGGGTTGGTATGGGGCTGCCTTGGTGGAACATGAGAGAATTTCTATTGACTTTTGAGCACACACCTGTTTAAACTCATTTCATTTTAAACCTGATTGTATTTAGACACGTTTCAACCACTGCCAGAAAAGCTCAGGGATATCTGCAAGCAGAAGTTCAAACAGAGAACTTCCACGTATTCTGGTTATTAAGTGAAGAAGGATTTTCTTTCCGTGTTTTCTCACAACTTTTAATCTCCTACATGGAGATTAGAATTAATCTGATTTTGCGGTTTTAATTGATTTAATCTGTTGCATTCACATACATGCACATTGAGAAATAAGCTTTGAAATTCAATAAAGGAAGTTATATACGGAAAAAAATGTAGTATTATGGACGAGTGCAGGCTTGCACAAAACTGGTAACATGACAAAATCCCAGTTTGTTTCACGAGATCTAAAAACAAAATGGAATAATTTAAGTTACACCAAAAGTATTTCGAAGAGCTAAAAAACTCACGAAATTCATTAATTTTTTTTTTAAATTTAGAATAAAGATCATATTTGAATTTTTAAATGTTTAATTCACTGCCGTTCTTTAAAACTAATGCAATTTACTCTACCTCTGTTCTTAAAGTAATTTTTTATAATATTTTCTAGTTTCTTGATCCTGGAGTTTTATTTGAACCCAAAATCGATAAATTCCAGAAATATACAGAATTTTAATATTTTAATTTTTAAACGTTATTCATTGATATATATCATCATCAGTAAATGTATCATTGCAATATTTAAGTCATAGTGTTTTTTGTGAAACTTTTTAAAGTCTTTTCACGCTAAGTTCACTTTCTACTTTATTATTAGTAGACAAAAATGAACGGATTAAAAATTAATATGCACTCGATTATCGAATTTGTTTATAAAGGTATTAATACTACCTGTTCAATAACAATTTATATTTCCATTGATTTAAAAAATATAAGCAAGAATCACAATATGATGTACATATAAAGATACTGTATCATAGAAGAATACAACTCAAAAAATGATGGCCATGAGTCGGAAAACACTTCAAACAAGTTTACACTTATGGCCATACCCAACTTCGGCAAGTTTTTTTTTTGAACTAAGGAAAACTGGGGGCACTCAATGGGTCAAGTAGTAGAGCACTCGCTCTATGATGCAAGTGTCCCGGGCTCAAATCCCCTTTAGGTCACCAGGAATTTTTTTGGCGTTAACGGTGTTCGGATTGCATCCAGTTAGCTTCTTCACTACACTTGATTCCTAGGGCATGGGACTGACAACTGACAACCTCATCCCATACAAGAAAAAATAATAATGCATGTCTAGAAATCCCCTTGCGGGAAGGCCTGGTTCCTTCATGGAATGTTGTGCCAGCATTATTATTATTATTATAAGGAAAACTGGATATTAAAACATACTTATGTAAGAGTCCCGATAAAAATCCAGAAAACCAAAGTCGAAAGCCAACTTTATTTGTATTGCAATGTAATCTTTACAACCTGCTCGTGTTGAAAGAATCTAGTGATCGTAGATCGCCCAGGAACGCCTTTTTTGCCAGGAATTTCGGAGTTTTTGGACAGAAGTGGTGCATTTTATTACATTTTCTCATATGTAAAAATCTCTTTTTCTAGCACCGACCGGGCGGGACTCGATCTTACAACTTTGTGAGTCAAGTCGGCGATCTATCCGCCCAAGACCCAACAGCCTTGCTCAAGATCCCCGAAATACGACTGATTTATATTGTTACTGACAAGGGTTTATGGTTATTTTAGGTTTCGTCTAGGCGTTTCTTGGACAATTACAACAACGGTTCCTTCAAGTGAGTTACCCCTTGTTTTGAGAGAAATACATAAATTTTACGCAACAAATTCTAGAAAATGTCATTAAATTTATTAATATTTCATTCAATATAATTATCGGTCTCTTCATCTAACCATTTGTATTAAAACTTTCATTATTCAAATCCAATATCAAAGAAAATCAGATAGCCGACGAAGTACAGATAATTGCATTAGTTTTAAATAAAATTTTTCGATAAGGATTGATTTTCTTCAAGATAAATATAACATGTCTATATACTAAATTATTATTATTGTAAACCATTCATTTATTTGTGGATTCTAGCGTTAAGTTCAATTTGAATTTTATTAAAATATCTTTCAATTTCAAAATTAATTAATTTAATGAAATACATACTTGAAGAAAATAAAATTATGATCGTCTGTAGTGGAAACTTTTATAATTTCATCAAGATGATGACAATAAAATGTACTATAATTTAACTAAAATACATTTTAATTTCTTTTTAGACATTTTATGCTGAGCACCTTTCGCTAGCGCAAAAAGAGCTGTTTTTTTTCCAAAGAAAAAGCTCCAAATATGAAAAATTTATACACTTCACCACTACAAGTCGACGGTAAAGTGGTAAGGCTCCAAAAGCTCTGTAGAGCGAATAATAGAGTGAGTGGAGGAGTGACAAAGAGGACGCAAATGCAGAGCTTTTTTTTGCTCTATCATATATAGTTAAAAGAGAAATTCCACTAGAGGTACGTGCCTTCGCTCTCATGTAATATTCTGATACATTCAATGGTGGAAAAGCACTCGTTTGTGATGTTAAAAGTAAATAATACACTTTTTGGAATTTCATAGCTCGTCCCCGGCAACAAGCGTTTCTTTCGCCTTGGAAACTGCACAACAAATTGTGTGAGATTTTGCTCTTTTCTCCATAGCCTTCATTTATTGCATATTCCTTTTCCCATTTTCCTGGGCCACGTCACTTTACTCAGCTGCTTGGTAAGCTTCCATTGAGAATTTTTCCATGTACATTTTTAAATGCTACATAATTTCTTTACCCATTATATTGGAAGAGGGATGGATGAGTGGTGGGTAGAAAAAAAAGTCAATTTCAAGTGAATTATAACAAAAAAAATGGAAAGTACAATAATACAGAAAAGTTTGTCTTTCTCAAGGAAAATCTTCAGCAAGTGAGCAATTGTTTGGGAATATTGAACACCATTCTATGTTCCGTTTTTTTTCTGAATCTGCAAAAGAAATTTGTTTGCAATTTCTATTAAATTGTTGCTCTATATACATGGACTAGACTTTTTGCACAACTTTTTTTTTTGTTGCAGGTCCAAAGTGCACGAGATGACTGTTCACCAAGTTGGAGACACACTCTCTCTAACTCCATAAATTTTAAACTTTAACACAGTCTGGATACTCTGTGACTTGATGTTTTATCCTATTTTACTAGTTTAGTATGAACTGTATGGAAAAACAGAGAGAGTGAATGAGCAGGAAGAACCGATGTAATTTTCTGGTGTTCTGATACATAGTTCGAAAGGTCATTGTATGTATATACATATAACAAATGCCCCTTTCACATCTTTTATTTCCCGTAGGAGACAAACAAGTTCAAAAGTTTATCGTTTGCTCCAAACTTAACTTATATGCCATAGCTTTTGCTATGTCTTCCTCAAAAACGTGTTCGAATTTGAAATATGTGGTAATTTTCTATATCCTGATCTTTTTTGTAACATTCAAGAGAAGGAATTGCTATTGAAACTGAATTTTTATGCAAAAGTAAAAAAAACAATATTATTTTGTTCAAACTCCATAGAGAGGACAATCTCTATGGAGTTTGATATCGGGAATTTGGGACCAAAACATAACAATAACAAATGAGTTATGAGCAACGTCCGTAACTCATTAGATAATTGACCTAGTCGACGGCTAAACCCACTAATTATATTCTTTTTTCAGAATTATTTTTTTTAATAAATCCTAATTTGGTTATTCCAAATTTAAGTATGTTCTTCCTACGTAGGGATTCTAAATAAAGGGGGTTTTTAAGATAACCAATAAACCGGATTTAGAGGACTACGAAACCGAATTCTCGGTTATGATCGACTTCAGAAGAAGATAATTTTTGGCAAATTCTGACGAATATGTCAAGGCTTAAAAATAAAAGTAATACGATTTTTCTGATGAAATATTCTAGCTATGATTTTACCCTTCACTCTATTGACTATTTACGTAACATTAAGCATATATGTAGAGTTTGCAAAATACAAGAATAACACAACAGTTAAAAGTACTCTTTCAAAAGAAGATATAAATAACAGGGAGCACAGTTAGCTGAAAAAGGTTTTCAGTATATATTTGCTGAATTAATCATCATTAAGATTCCCCAGAAAAGCTATGCAAACCATTGTTAGAAGGCGTCGACCTCGAGGCAGACCTAGGACAAGGTGGCTGAATCAAATTCAGAATCTTGCCTTGGAACGCCTTGGGATCGGACCCGAATATCTTCATGAAGTGGCGGAGGATCCACAAGCGTGGGCTGCTAATTTGGATGTCATGGGCCCGCGACCCCAATAGGGATAAGCGGTTGAAAATTAATGAAAAAAAATCATCAAAAATATGCTGACCTGTCAGCAGTTCTCGAACAAAAAGCGCTTACCAAATTTGTGGAAATGGCACTGTCTTGAAAGTGTCGTTTTATGGTTAGTAGAATTCAGATGAAAATGCATATGCTTTCAGCTGAATTGGAATCGGTTAGCATTTGGTGCTCGCTGGGTACGAAAATCGGAAATTTAAATATGTAGCGTAATTTAAATGAAAAATCTTTTGGAAAAAACAGGACATTTTAATATTTTTTTTCAAGAAAACCCTAAACTTATCTGCATTCCAGAAAACTTTGAAAAACTTAAAAAATGGAGTAAAATTCATTAATTTCAAAATCTCTAATGTACGCTACGACAACTGTTGATGAAAACGACGATATCACCATAATTATGTCTCTTAGTATTTTCTTAATGTAACATATTTTTTATATAATTACAATTAGGTTTTACTTAGTTTTTTTTACTGCTCGGACTCAAAGAGAAAGCAGTTATATAATCTTGTCACCGTTTTGGAGTTCAAACGGTAAGAGATACTGACTTCCAGTCTTCGACGACCCCCACCAAAAACATGTTTTTTGGTTTTCCTTAAAATTGGCCCAAGCTTTTCAATGATTTTCGGAAAATCCGGAATTTAGAATTATTGAAGGCCAAACTTCAGTCTTCATCGGTTAAGTACCGATTTTTTTTTAATTTCAAATGCTTTTGTGGTTTATGAATCAACTTGATCTCTAGTAGATCACTACGCACCAAAAGATCATGCGAAAAACTAATTCACGGTGAAATGAAATGAAAATGAAGATTAGCATAATGTGAGAATCAAGGGAATACTCTATTATGAATTAAATTCCGAGTAAAAATAAGATTTCCTAAGAAAAAAAAATCAAAAGTCGTATAGGGTCGGAGGAACGTCTGTTCGACAGGGAACCCCTATTGACACTTTTGTACAAAAGTTGAAAATTATTTAATATATCTAGTAAAATATAAGTAATATAACGTTTTTTCTGTAATATACCTTTTCTATAAACAGAGATGTTCAAATTTCCTATCGCAAATGGTACAGAGTAGGGTGTCAATAGGTGCTGACACGAGTTCTTAAAGTGTCAATAGACGTTCCTTTCACCCTAGTACAATGTTAGAGAAAGAGTATTCTTTTACTTTCAGAGACTATAAATAAATATATTATGAACTTTAAGCAACAGATAATGTTTAATAAACGTTATGGAAACGTGTTTAAAGTTTAAAGTTTTCTCAATAGAAATTTCCGTTTTTAATAGTCTTTTTAACAAGTTCTAACTGTTTCATTTTCCCGTAATTCCCAAATGATAGACCAGTTAATTCAATTTCCTGTACAAATATCATGAAAATTCCTCTCACATTTTGCCACTTGTCAGCAAAAAGTTCAGCTAGTGGACTTTAATGGGCAAGAAAGAGTGTGACATACCAACTAATAAGTTCTGACGACAACTAATTTGTCTAAATTAATCATACTCCCGTGACGTTGTAGCGAAAAGAAGTAATTGATATCATAAGTTAATTCTGACAGTGATTGATTAAAATCGACATTATGATATGCTCCCACAGGGGTTGAAAGGCACAAACTACCCATGTTGGAAGGAAAATATGTGTGAAAATGGATGTATAGGAAGTTTTAAAAGAAATACTCTCTCTCCCCCAAGTCTGGTGCACTTGATGGAGATTGCTATATACAAATTTAATGTGGTTTATATTAAAATCCCATTGAGGACTACGGTAAGGCGTCTTTTAAGCACAGTGAAGAAAATAAATTGAAGTAGAAACTCAATTAGAGATGGCAGCGATTGTCGCATAGGAATTGAAGTTAAAGTTTAAATTGGATTATATTTCTAAATATGTAATATATACACAAAATTTTCAATACACAAGGACCATTCCATTGACATAATTACACTATTATACGTATTTTTCATTTAACTCGCAATTACAATAACAATTGGATTATAAACTTATTGCACATGTGGGATGTATTGTTTTTCTGAAAAAGCCAAAATTGAAATAGGGGCAGCCTGGTATACCTTTTGACCATGTTTTTGCATACTAAACAATCTCTTCGGCTCAAAATTGTATGTGTGAAGGTTTGAGTGGGAAAAGTCTGAAAACTACATTATCATTTTATGATCATGACATGAGTACATATATACACCGTGTACGAAAATCTGATTTTAACTAGTTGCTTCTCGTGGAAAAGCTCTGGGTCCTCTTTTGCTTTTGTCTGGGACGGATTTTATGAAAATGGGATAGGGCAAAAACTTGGAGGTCGGGAGTGTGGGAAATCACAAAATACTATGAATGTGACGGTAAAGGAACTAAGGTGGAATGAAATTGCGTTTTCAATTACAAAATGTGCTCCATCTTGTTGGTAGAATGTACCGTGTTGTCGACATAGTCCACAAATGAGACCCTAATTGAGTTATGGTAGTGACAACAATAATTGCAAAATTATTTACCAACTTATTCAATTACAGTGATAATTAAGAAAGAATCTCAGACAATTTAGGGGTTATGTTAAAGAACTACAGACTTTTGCTGAAATTAATTCACAACCTGGATATTACATCAGGTAGAATCTACTGATTTAAATCTGAATATTGAGATTTCTTTAAATGTTTTAAAATGTTTAAAAAACATAAGTTGCACAGAATAACTTTGATTAATCATTTTTTTCTAAATTTCAGTGTCAGTGAATAAAAGTTCTCGGTACAAATGTAATTGTACAGTACAACAACTACTCTTGGAGAACATATGAACAGGATAAAATTTGGAATTCAGGACAAACTAGTTTAGAAGTTCGGACTTTGATAATTTAGTAAAAATGTACTAATTACGCAATTATAAGGGTGCTTTGAAGATGATTTAATTGAACTTTTTTCAAGTTTTAGGAGTGTTTCCTGGAATTTTGCATTTGCATTTTCCTAAATTCTAATTTTATCGTATTGTCCAAATTTAATAACGAAAAGAAAATTAGTAAAAAAAAAACTAAGAAGTTCTAGCACAATTTGCTACAACACAAATTTTAGTTAACACAAATTAAATGTTTAATTTCCCTTAAATAAACAATGCATGGTTAAATTTTAAGATTTCTTGTTTTATCACTTATTTATTGCAGAAAAATGTAAACATTTTTGTAAATGTTTGGGAATTATCGTGAAACTTAAAAACGTTGAAAATTAGACAAAAGTCTAGGGGAGACTCAGTTTTATTGTTTTAATTCTATGAACACTTTTTTAAAAATTGATAAAAAATAGTATATTTTTGATTTCTCAGTCAAAATCTATCATTGAATTCATTTAATTATGATCATTGATTGACAATAAATTACTCTACTGTACAAATAAAATTGATATTAATTTCTAAGTAAGAAAAAAAGATTAAAAATTTTTATATCTATTAGAAATATTTTTAATCTAGTATTTAAAATTAATTAACGTGCTCCTATAATGCAAATTATGCGAGAAAAACGCGTCCCAAACATCCCCTTTTGCGTCTCATACTGCCCCACATCGGGGAGGTTTGAAACAAAGCGCCAAGTTAAATGTTTAACCTTCTTCAAGAAAACTCAGCTATTTTCCAAGTTCTATCTAGTACTTTTTATAAGTCAATACCCATAAGACATAAGTATACTATAGACCGCATAAAATTGTAATACACTATCGTGATTTTTTGGAATACTTTCTTAAAGTCAAAACATGAAAAAGTGTCCCAAACCACCCCGGTCTCCTCTATACTTTTTCACAAACACTGATCATAACATGATCGTCTGATGATTTTTTTGTTCTCTTACAAACATTTGTATGTAAATATTTCTAGACAAATCAGATTTTTTTCCTAATATTTTGCAATCTGTTCGTAAAGTTATGCTAAAAATACAAAAAATATACCAAGAAATGGGAAAAATATTATGAAAAAATTATATTATTTCACCAACCAATTGTGTTGCCCCATCCAGAGGCAGTTTGCCATCCGAAAATATCCGTATTCTACCAACATCTACAAACAAGTGTTTTAAAAACAAAAAAGAGTTTGTTAAAAGATCGTGGAATGAATTATTATACTTTTACAATTAGGCATTTCGTACATCTCCAGTGAATTTATATTTTTTTTACAAAACCTATATTTTTTTAAACATGTTCTATCTACGGAACACTCGATAGAATTTGTGATTTTTTTTATTACTCTAACTGAATTTTAAAATCTGCAAATATTTTTCAAATTGTATGTTTTTTTTTTGAAAAATTGTTAAATCAAAAACTTGATAGAATTATTTCAGAGTATTTGAAAAGAAAAAAATCCTTATTGTTTAAAAAGGTCAAATAGATCCCACAATAAGCTTGAAGACCGCGAATTCGCTATTTATTTTCTGTATTGTTGCAGTTGTAGCAACGTAGACAATTTGATACTTTGACTTAAGGTAGAGTTGCTTCGTACATTTCAAACCACATCCAAATTATTCCACTAGTCATGTGAATATATGTTAAGAGGTGCTTCAAGTGGAAATAGGAGGGTGTGAATTTTCTCACTTGGTAAAATTACAATAAATAATATCACCTTGAGCCTCTCGTGAGAGTGAATGTGGAGGAAAATTGCCAATTTAAATTCAATGAAGTGTGGAATTTTTGGCGGAAAGAAATTACCCAAGTGTGGTTAGGTGCTTCTTCGCCATCCTTTTCACGTAAATAAAATGTATTTTTCTCTGAATTTCATTTGCATTTATAGAGAGCCAATAAAACAATATTGACACTGCTTGGTTTTCGTGCAATGCCACCGCACATTTTGCCTCAGTTTATAGACGGTGATCTTGTGGTTGGGGTACTAAGGGTGAAAATTGATGGTATTCCAGATGGTTGGTGAAATGTTTAAAACATTAGGACTTTTCATTATCATAGAAAGTTGCATTTATCACCTTTCACCTCATCCACTTACATTTCATACCATTCACACTCTTCATCTTCAATTCATCACCGCATGATTGAGCCCATCAAGTCCCATATCGATTGCCATCAAAATTTGTTAGAGCGTTTCTCAAATAGGGGGTGAATAAGCAAATGAATTGAAAGTCCTTTGAAGATTTTTAAAATATTTTCATGTGTTATATTATATTTTACGTAAAAGCAGTACATATTGCATATCCTGAATAAGTCAAATTGAATATAAATTAGGTCATTTCCTGTCCTACCTTCATTCTGAAGTAATGGCTAAATTCTAGAAATTTGAATATTTATTTTAGAAATGTCTCAATACCAAGTACCCTGCGTAAACCATTGTATTTTTAATGTGAGATAGATTCCACCCATTAATGAAATACACAACGCTCCGAATAAGGAAAAATCAAAAATATTATAAGCGATATAGAAATATTTATAAAACTTTTGCAATTTTTGTAATTGGAATAATTTTATAGGACTACAGTGAGCGAAATTCAAATAGCGACGGACCTGTAAGTGGGTTTATGAAAAGAAACAAATTTGCTAGATGACCACTAAAATGACATCTGAAAAGTGTTGAATACCAATTGAAGGTATATTGGTACCATTTTTCGAAGTCAAACCCACTAGGGGAATGTTAGCATGATTCGCACAGAGTGAACCTTCAAACAACGCAAATTTTCTTTTAGTTTACAAAGAGCTAGTTCGTCATTTCTTAGCCATAAGATAGATATATTAAGCTCATGAGACAAGATGAGTAATGATAAGTCAACTCTTTGCAAACAAAGAGAAAATTCACATCATTTGAAGGTTCACTCTGTGCAAACCATGCCTATATTCCCCTAGTAATATCATGTTCCAGCAGGATAATGGGTGAATTCACAAAACAAGGCTTGTAATAGAGTGGTTCCAAGACAAAGAATAGCAATTTTTGTATTTACCAATTGGTTTACCTGGCCCAAATCCTATCAAAAATCTGTGAGGCATCATTACAAAAGAAATTAATGTGAGAGTTAAGCAGTATCAGACCGTAGGGACCGCAGATGAGTTCAAGAATGATATCAGATACGCATGGAGCAAATTAATCTAAAAATTCTTCATGAAATCGGTCTTAAATATGGCTAAAAGATTTATTTCTGCCAAAAAAATAAGGAATCAAGTTCCGATTATTAGAATTATTCTAAGTATTTTTTTATGTTTGTTTAAAAATCGGCATCGTCCCTATGTGGAATTTTGCTCAAAAATCACACAGAAATTTGATATTTTAGCTGGCGTGCACGCACGAACGCAAATGCACGCGAATCAAAGAAAAAAACGTTTGTTGAATAGGAAATTTTTGATCTTTTAATTACAATTGAAAAAAAAGTCACAATAGATTTAAATAAACAAAAAAACTTCTGTAATTATCAAATTGCATTCAATTTAGTAATGCAATGAGATAATAAATAATCTCAACTTAAACGTAACTATGGCATAAAACAATGCAATAAAGCTTTGTCTTTGAAATTTCATTATGGTGCTTTTGGTATAATCGAAGTTTGTGAATAAGAATTTGAGGTGAGACCGGCAAGCGCAGTAGGACAAAGAATTTTGTTTAGTTGCTGTCCAGATTTCGAACTAATCATCGCTTGAATGAATAATTGTCGTAATTTTCTCATCTACTAAATCAGAAATTCTTGAAACTGTTGTTCATTTCAACATTGCTATTGGAATAGCCAGTACGAATAATGATAAAGTTACGACAATTGCTGGTCTAAGTGACGTAACTGCGCTTCTTTGGGAAGAGATTCTTAGATAAAGAAAAAATGTCGTGTTGTACAAGATAATTGGTATAGTTCATTGCTTAATTTCTCATGTTTTTTACAATCATAGGGTAAATTAAGCTAATTCAAAAAATGCTCCAAATGGAAATTTTTCGCTACTCCAAATAGAAACGTCATTGTTTTCATGATAAATATAGTACTATATTATTATATTTATATATTTTATATACCACGGTTTCATTATTTAGTTAATTTTGCTCCAAATAAAGCGAAAATTCATTCATCCTCACAAATTTTAATTTGTTAATTGCTCAGAAAAATTAAAAGTGTACCTTTTTACCATCGAACTTTCCAATGAAAACCATAATAAGGTGACTGTTATTTATTCATTTTGTTTAATATTTATGTCATATTTCTGGCTAATTTTAGTAAAATTAAGTGCTAATATTTATTATTAAAGGTATGTGAAGTTTTCGAATGAAATAATTACCTATTTCGTGGACAAAAATGGTTTTTCTGAAGTGTTTGCAAATGCTTCAATATAGGAAGCCCCGGAAATATGATTTTTTTGGAGAGATTTTTTTTATTGTTTTAGATGGGAAAGAGAAAATACCAAGAATAAGAACAAATCCTGCGCTCAAGAGCAACTCAACAAGGTTTTTGAAGCCTTTCGTCACGGTTTCACTTACACTGTTTGTCTCCAATTAGAAAATTTCCCTTGTCTCCATTTGGATTAATTTGTTTCCAATTGAAGAATTTTACGCTCGAGTATTTTTTTGTATTTAAGAAGTTTTCAAATTATATCTAAAGAATTTTCACTACACAGCAAGATTCTTGAAGAGTCAAGGGGCAAATTTATGTAATTCTCTTCAGAAAAAAATTGAACTTAATGTGTTTAATCTTCTGTCAAAGTTAAAGAAACTGCAATTGGTTTTGAATTAAGACATTTACCCTATAAAATCACTGAATTCAACAAACAATAACCAGAAACTACTTTAAAATTAAATACTTATTAAGTACTTAAGAAGTACTTAATATGTTACATGAGTCATTACGTTACGCTCTTGCTAAATTTTGGATTTAGACCGAATATTATTATCATAAAATCATTCAAAAAGTGATAAGTTGCCCCGAAATACTGAAAATTTGTGAAATTTGTTAGAATTTGTGATATTTCAGTTTTTCTTTTTATAGAAAAGTGTAATTAATACAGTACATGTCAGACCAATTCTTTGAACACGACCCATTTCAGTATACCATACTCAACTTGGGCAATAAATTAGTCTCATTTTCACGCAAACAATTCAGAAGTAGTATTTAATCAACAATTTATTGCTTCACACTCTTTCCAAGGTTTAACAAAATGCACTAATTTTAGTACTGATACACCCCCACCATTTCCTTGCGATGCACAAATTTTGGTGTTCATTGTGCAATGTAGTGGATGTGATAGATTTATCTCATCCACAGTGATCTCGGCATTGTGTCAAAGTTAATGGAGATGGAGGATTAGTGGAGTTGGATGCGTCAGTAATCGTCAAGAGATGTTTGCAAGCAGTTAGGTATGACTTTGGGCAAACGCATCGTGCTGACGACGCATCAGCATTAATATATGTGAAATAGACTGCTAATCAATGCTGAATTAAGTGCCACTTGTCAGTCGATTAATCGGTGTTAATTAAATGTGGATGAACGGTAATTGACTAATTCAGCACACATATTCACTCGAGGGAGGGTGGGGAGCTCTGGGCTGAGGCTCAAACCATAAATTTATCTCACACACCAGTTACTTTCCTATAGGTGGGGAATGGAAAATATAATTAAATAACATCCTGAATAATTGTAGATTAGCTTTCAACACGGAGGAAAGTGTACCAAGGGTTGGATGAATTCATTAAATTAATTTCGACTAATTAAGATGGCATTTGTATCAGAAATTAATGAAACTCCATTAAATCACTGTCCAATTTGGCAATTCACTTTAGACCACTTTTCACGCTTCAATCTCTCTGTGCACACTGTTAGAGGTACTTTTGGGATGGTGTACTTCATCCCAAATTAAGGCAGGGAAGAGTGTTGAAGAGAATTTACTGTGGTGCATATAGGGGAGGGTGGGGAAGTTTCGAGTAACAATATCTACACTGAGAGAAATCCGGAAAAGCTAAAATAACATTCCGGAAATGTTAATTTTACCCTGCATTATTGATCCGAAATCGCTGTAAATATTACCCTTTTTAGGTGTATTGGGGGTTAAAGTTACCCTTTTTCATGTTAATTTTACCCTTAAAAGGGTGTAAAATTAACATTAAAAAATGTTGATATATTTTTACACCTAAAAATTGTTAAAGTTATGAGGAAAAAAGTTAATCGCACCCTCTTTTTTTCTCAGTGTAACGAACATCACAGAGAAAAAATGGATGCCACGCTTTTTATTGGTCTGTTCTTCTGTCCATATGGGTCCTTTTGTATTAAGCTACAGACCAAATGATTAGAGATGGTTACTTGAAGTCTGCTAGATAACACCCATTCACTCAAAAACGATTTTTACATCAATATATGTGGCCTCAACATTTCACCTATTCCTTGTTTTCCGTTTAAAGACAGAAATTCCCTATTATGAATTTACGTTTAATTACGAAAAATTCTTTGAATAACTCCTAATAATGATTTTTCGAAGATTATGATGTAGAAAGCCTCTAGAGAAAAAGCTTGAATTCATAGGAAATATCTTCAAATCCATAAAAAGAAGTCTGAATCGATTCTAACCGATTAAAAACCGATAATTATTTATCTCTTTATTTATTTCTGAAATTTTTATGGTATCATTCCTCTCGTTCAGTAATAATCTACCCGATTTGAGAGCTCTCTCCGGTTGATGTTTTTCCATTACCGATTCGAAGGTATATCAGAGAGAACTTACTTAAAACCCGTTGGAAGTTCGAACGTTTAAACCGACGAGTTACATAAAAGTGAGCAAGTTCATGAATTTGTCTTAATAAAATTGCAATTCAAACGTTCTGCCATTCCGAAATTCCACAAAACTGCACAAAAATTCACTTTTTGGAGCAAAAGTTTGCACACTGTTGTTGACATTCTCGACGATTGAAGTGTCAAGAATATCGAAATTCGAATTGTCAGAACAATCAGCGCTAAAGCGGCAAGTATGTGAACTTGCACTTTAGACTTCCGGTAGGTTTTCGTATAGATTTGGCTTGAATTTGGAGTGGCTTTGTCTCTTCGAAAGGTTATTACAGAACGGAGCCATTATTGTGCTATTTTGAGCAATTTTTAAGTGCCATTTAAATCGGTTAAAACTGTTTCTAAACCGTCACTATTAGTAAAATTATACTTTGTGAGAAACTCAAATCTTAAATATCAGATTGATAAAGATCTTTATTCTAGATCTAGATCTACACTGAGAGAAATCCGAAAAAGTTGAAATAACATTCCGGAAATGTTAATTTTACCCTATACAGTATTGATCCAAAGTCGGTGTAAATATCAGCCTTTTTAGGTGTATTAGGGGTTAAAGTTACCCTTTTTCATTTTAGTTTTACCCTTAAAAAGGTGTAAAATTAACAATAAAAAATATTGATATATTTTTACACCTAAAAAGTGTTAAAATCCTGAGGAAAAGAAGTTAATCGCATCCTCTTTATTTTCTCAGTGTAGAATCTAGATGAATACGATAGGGGGAGTCGGCATGTTTGAGACACTTTTTTAAGTTTTCACTTTAAAAATTATTTCCTAAACTCAGAAAATTGTCTTGAAATTTTGTATAATACTTTGTATACTCATTAGTATAGTATTAAAATAAATCGATTAGTGTTTTTGTCACAGTTATTTAAATAATCGAAGAGTACCCCACCTTGTCTCAAACTACCCGGGTCGCAAAAAATTCAGGCTCTCCCCTATAGGGAAGAACTAAAACTTTTCTTTTACGAAATTTCCCCCATGATCTCTATTCCATTTATACCTGGAATATTAATTTGTGGTAATATATCTTTTTCATTAGAATGATTTTCTGTGATTGTAGGCTACCAGCTTGAGGATAGGAGTGGCAAATGTTTGGATAAATTAACAAATTTAATTCTCATTTCAAATGAAAATTTCATTTGTCTATATTTGAAGCAGATATTTTGATTGTGTAAATTTTATTCTTGGACGTGCTCCTGCGAGCAAAAGATGTGTTCTGCACGTTAATAGCATAAGGGATTGCTTCTTCCTGTTGCTTCCTGTGAGAGTTTATTTAGAGAATTTGTTGAGAATTGCAGTCAGAGTTACAATATTAAGTTCTCAAAACAAACATCTGAGGAATGCCACAGTATAGAAAGGGTTTTAGCAAGAAAAGTTTTGGGAAAACAATTCTCTGAATTTCTCACACATTCATCGATTATTGCATTTGAAATATATGAAATATATTGAAACTGTTTGTACTTCTCACTTTCTCTGGATTCTTGTCTTGCTTGTTGTGGGTAAGGAAATGTATTAAAAGCAAATGCAAGAGGAAGAACAAATATTGAAGGTAGTTTGTAGTTATTGGCAGAATTTTGCTTCTTGCACAAAATTGATACGATCAATCTGTTTGCGGTAAATGGAAATTAACTCTTAAATACATATACAGGAATATAAAGGAAAATCAAACACAATTAGTAATGGAAATTGCAACTTGATTGTGTAGACAAACACCAATAAGGTGAGTGCAATTTTGGTTGAATTTGTACACATGGTAATTTGTTATTCTCGAGAGCACATGTTATATTTAAAGTGATAACACATTCGTTATTCAAGAAATGCTGTTGCTTTTGACTTTATGACAAATTAGTGACAACAAAAGAACCTTTAGCAGATGATATTTTCAATCATTATGCCTATGCAAGTCATAGCAATGCAAGTGGCATACTGTTTAATAAAAGTCCACCAAAATCATTAGGAATGCAAAAAGAAATATTATTACACAAGCTTTTCTTCAAGTAATTATGGAAGAGTTTGGGATTATAGATTAATACATAAATAATAAGAAGAACGCTGATATAGCAAAGTCGTTGAATTGAGGAACATTAATTCAGCCACAAGCTTTGCAAGACTTGTTAGCGACCTTAACCAATTGCATTTTGCACTTGAATCGAACATTTCTCAAAAAATGCAGGATTAACGAGGAGTTCATTAGGGTGCCTTACCCAAGAAGCATTTTTTTCTTTATATAGGGGAAAGTACTTTCCCTTCGAACATTCATGCCTTCGAATAATGTGAATTTTCTTTGAATTTTTCTTAAGAGACTTACACATTTTTATTAAAAATTAGTTTGGTTTATCATCAATTGTTGATAATTTCGTGATAATTTAGTATAGGGGAAAGTGCCCATGCTTTACACGGTCCTAAGCTTTACAATGACTACATTTTTCGTATGTTTTTCAATAAATGTTTTTTATCTCAGCTTTATTTTGAAAACTAGGGGAAAGGGGGGGGGGGGGTGTTCAGAAACATAGAAAAAATTTAGTCATTATAAAGCTTAGGACCGTGCCAAACATGGGCACTTTTCCCTAAATATCTTACGAAAAACATAAGAAATTTACATTATTCGAAGGCATAAACGTTCTAAGGGAGAGCACTTTCCCCTAGTCTTGTAAAATTCCCTAAGTTAGGCATTATAGAACAAAAGATCTTTTTATTTGCTTATAATGCTCTTGGTTCCATCACTAAAATTATTATAAGTAAAATGGCGCACTCTTGAGGACCTTAAGAGCTTCTATAGGAATTTGGGTATTGCATTATTCTCTAATTTGCGGGAAATGCTCAGCGCGTAAAGAGGTCTTCAGACTAGAGGTTTAGCCCAGTTCCCGAAGGTCTCAAAATCCTGAATAGCGAGTAATTTTACCGCTTTTTCAGAACCCTATAGGTCACTAATCTAATAATCCAATCCTAAGTTATATTTTTCCAAAAAATCGTGATTGGTGCGAAATTAGAGCAGTTTAGCCATATTGCTAAGCCCTAGGTCTGATGCCAGTGTAAGTCTTAAAGTGACGATTCTAAAAAAAAGTTTCACTTCCTAAGTGCATTTCATAACTAAATTTGCATAAAACCGGAAGAAAATTGGCAAACTGGAACTTACAAAATATAATTTTTCAAGAAATTTTTAGGTTGAACTAGAAGAATTAATTCTAATAAGAATAACCTTTAGATACACAAGTTTTTTTGCTGTCTTTCCCTCTCGACAAAATCGTGGATGTTATTCTAAGCTTTTGCAAATCTTCTCGGTGTTCCTATATCTCTCTATATCTTCGAAAATAACTTTCAAACAGCATCTGAATTTTTTTGTTAAGGTATTCTTAAGTAGTTTATCTATCTGTTTAGAAAAAAAAACGCTTTTTTTAACCTTAACCTTAATAATTCCGGGTCTTCTCTTGGTCATAAATCTGAATTATGTTAAACGGCCTCCAGAAGAAAGGTCTCAGAACCACAAATAATATCTATTAATTTTATAAGTTTTTAGATTCAAATAGATCATTTGCTTAAAATTATCCAATCCTAATTCAAAATTTTCCAAAAAAAACTTTAATGATAAGAAATTAAAGAAGTTAAGCCATATGGCTGAGTTTTAAGTCTGAAGCTCGTATTATGTTCATCTTGTACGCATGCCCTCTTTACGATTTTGATTTCACCAAGGATTTGACAAGGGTTTCTGGTTTCTCAGGTTTTGCGATGCAATTTTTGGGTTTCTCGGGTTTTGCGATGCAGAAATTGGGTTTCTAGGGTCCCGAGATGCAGAAACTGGGTTTCTCGGGTTTCGTGAAGCGCTTCTCGGACAATTAATAAGGGTTTCTCAATATGAGTTACCCCTTGTCGTTCGGCGTGATTTAGTTTTCGAGTGTCAAATAATTTCTACTTTTGATTAATTATCTTTATTATTTCATCTGAAGGGTTATAAAATAAGTAAATCATTATCATCATAATCATAATTTTCAAATGTTCATCCCGATTGGGGTAGCGGACCCATGACATCACGGTTAACAACCCACACCTGCCGATCCTCCGCCACTTCAGGATTCAGGTACACATTCGGAATAGATAAGTACATAATCGGAATATACCATTTTGTTCACCCGGCGTCTCCATCTCCTGAGATGGAGACGCCAGGTGGTACGATAGTAAAAATCATTCTGAATTGAAATAAATTGGACAGCTTACTCAATTAAATAAATTATCACCAAAGCGTTCAGTATAACTCATTTTGTACTTTTTGAGAGAAAAGAGATGATTGACTAAACCAGTGAAATGGTGAATGGAAAATTTGATGTGAACTCTCACGTGATAAACCCAAATATTTGTACCACAAACTGTGCCAGTTTTCTTTCCGCTTCACAAATTTTCAGTCTGACGCTATTCACGTTATTGTTTGAATTTTAACCTAATAAAATTAAACTAAATAAAATGATAAACTCTGAGTTTGGTGATAGTGCAAAATTTAACGGCAATTGGCTACTGATCAATATAATGTCAAAACAAATTGAGCATTTCATTTAAATTTTATCACTGTCTATTTTTTTTTTTGCAAATAAATGGCTAATAAATAGGAGTTTTGTGTGAGAATTATTTAATGGACCAAATAATTTTATTGTGATTTTCAGTATATTGTTTGATTTGTCGATTTTTTAGTGAAAATCATCAAATGTGTCGCAATTTTGTGTTTTCCAATCCTATGGTTGATTGAATTTGGATCAAATGGGTGATTAAGTGTTGTAGGCTCTTGGAAAATTCGTAGTTATTTAAATTAGGTGTAATTCCATAAATACCAGGCGTCCTCATCGTAAGAGATGGAGACGCCTGGTAGTGTAAGATATTATGTCTTTTCACGTGTATTTCTGACGGAATTTTATACCGCAATGAAAATCACACCTCACCACAGAATTCTCAAAATTCTATAAATAACATCTCAATCATGTTTAAGTCTGTGAGCATCATCATCATCGAGTGAAGCACACCTTGTTACTTTAGTTGAGAGTGTGCTAAATATTTCTGAAAATTCGTGTTAGAAAATGCTACGGAATTTCATCAAAACTCTTGGCGGTTGTTTTTGTTTCATCAACACTTTGTTTCTCCCATATCGTTATATTTAATTTTACCTTTGGTATCGGACTATTTGTGAAAATTCAGTTGATGAATTTTGTAGAGAAAAAAAAAATATATACCTCAATAAAACGCGAAACAAAAGATTATCATGGTAGTTTAATGCAAAAAAAAGAACCACTGAATTAATAACAATTGCCATCAATGGTGAAAATAATTTTGGCTATAGTTTGATGATCTCTCTTGCAGTTCACAGGTACAGACAAAAATTGGTCAATCATCTGACCACGATGGATCCCTCTCTATTAGGTGAGATTCTTAACAAAATCTCACCTACTATAATCCTAACAAAATTTCATGTCGTCCGATCGACCTCAAATTTGGCCAAAATGTGTTTCGCCACTTCCTGATTCCGAATATATATGTGGCTAAGTTACGTTCCCGGCCGGCCGGCCGGCCGGCCGGCCGGCCGGCCGGCCGGCCGCTCTTTGGAGCTTAATAGCTCCTAAACGAAAAAAGATATCGACTTGCGGTTTTCGGCAAAGGTTATATATCGGGTGAAAATTGCAACTTGGTGCATAGACCCCCCACCCCCCACCCCTCCTTCCGCCATTTTGAAGACCCCCCTTTTTTTGTTTTCTCAATAGCTCCGCCCCTATGGCATTCAGCGGACTCAAATTTTAGTATGTTATAGCTGGGCCTTAGAGCTTTCCATCAATACCAAACTTAAGGTCCCCCGACCCCCCTGACCCGAGCTAGAAGGGTCCAAAAAAAATTTCTTAAAATGGCCATAACTCCGGTTCTAATTGTCAGAATTTAAAAAGTGAGGGCTTTTTGGAAAGCTCTCGTGAAATGCCACTTCCCCTTCTAACATCGCAAGTTCATAAAACCACCGCTAGGGGCGCTTTTTTTAAAAAGAAAATTTTTAAATCTTAAAAGTTAAATAACTCAAAAATTCCATTGTGCATCGGGCTGAAAATTTAGTATGTTGTAGCCGTTGATTATACCTATCAAACAAAAAAAACCTTAAGTCGATCCATAACCCCTGACCCGAGCTATAAGGGGTCAAAGTTCGAACATTGACCGGCCTCTATCTCCGGTTCTAATTAACATAGCGACCTAAATTTTACCTTTTTGGTTTCGTCTCGATGAGCACTTTCAGATGGAAGTTCAAAAAGTCACCACAGGTGGCGCTGTGATAGCGTCAAAATTCATCGAAATTCAAAGTCACTTTTCTCAAAAACGGCATTGTGCAAGTTAATGAAATTTTAGTATGTTGTAGTCCAGTCTAGGACGTTTCCAAAATGGTGCGTATGCGCGCTGTGGTTAAAACAGAACCGGAGATATGAGGGGTCAAAGTTCACAAAATTCAAAAAATCATATCTCCGGTTCTATGTGACCGATTTTGATGAGTGAGGGCTTAAACGAAAGATCTCACCAAATGCTACAACTTTCTAGAATATTTGAACTTCGTGGGACCAACACCAGGGGCGCCACAGTCGAAAAACCAATTTCAATATAACATAACCTCAATTATCTCGACTGTCGCTAAACCGATTTTGATAATTACTTCGACACAATTGTAGAACACATTTGTCTCTACATTTCGTCCATACATCATTTTCCGCTCAGACTACGCTATCACTCCGATTTTGCCGTTTAAGTGTGAAAAAAATGATTTTTCCCATAAAAACGCTTTGAAATCACTCAGATGCCAATTTTACTGCCTCTACTCCACCAAGACACTTAAAATAGGGTTTTAAATGGAAAGTCCCGCAAAATACAACAATTCTTTGATATAGTTGAAGTTCAACAAATGACTACTTGGGGTACTCTGGATGAAAAAACGAGTTAAGAAACAAAAAACCTCGCTTATCTTGGCTTCTGAGTAATCGATGAGATCATGTTCTATGGGAAAATTATAGAGAACATTCTGGTCTACATTTCACCCATATATCACTTTTCTGCCAGTTCATCCAAATCCTTGATATTTTGGTTTAAATACAAAATTTGTATAATTTCACGAATTTGATTCAAGATAACTGAATGGCGTCTCCCAACTTCAGCTCTAAATCGAATTTGCATGCACTCCGAGTTAGCTCACGTTAAGAATCTCACCTACATAAGCCGGTTAGGATTATCTGTCCCTTTCTCCCACAGAACTTTATATAAAATTTATGCTTCATCCCTGAATAATTACAATTCGACGAACAGATTAAAACTTCCCACAGAGGAGTTTTAAATGCACAAATAATTCATTTTCATGCAGACAAAATCACCACTAGAGTTCAGACCCACAAATATATATATTTATATATGTAATATTCACATATATATATAATATTTTCCCATCCAATACACATATACTTTTACATATTGCAGTGGGAGTTAAAACTATTGTATGGCGTGAATTTTGTAGAGATATTTAAATGCGTTGGAGCTTTTATTGTTTTCCCATGGTCGTTGTAGACGTTTTTTTTCTCTCGTCCGGAAAAATTGCCGGTAGAGAAGTTTCTAGGTATTTGGATGTGGTTCATGTTCACAAAAAAAAGTATTCCCATGAATAGATTAATGAGTGAAAATAAAATTTTTATATTTATTTGATGTCAGTGTGTTGCATAAAAAGGGCCAGATTTTGCACAGTGAAACTTTCAATCCTGCTTTTTTTTAGAATGAGTATCCATTTCGCTGTCTAGCACCCAGTTAAAATTCGTATAATTTTTAGCAGTTCTTTTAATCGGCTTTAGTTTTATAGTGTCCGAATTCTCATGTTTGCTCTGTTATATTTATTCGTCCTCCTATATCATAATTTTCACTTCATCATATTTTGCACTGAAATGTTTAGTTACGCCAGAATGTGATAGCAAAAAAAAACATTTACACATATTTAAAGTCTAAGAGTGTGTTTCAACTGCAAGTAATTACATAAATTTTGCAAAAAAAGGAGATGGTAAAGCGTCTCATGCTTTGTGGAAGGCTCAAATTTTGAAATTATAGATACCTCAAAAGTACTTTCATATCATTTTACCGTTTACCGGTTTTCAACCGATTTGAACTGATTATAAATCACTCAAAAGATCGCCAAAGATAGTTGAGGTATAATCAAATTTTCGGAAGAAATGTTTATCGATAACTGGCTCATAACCGATTGGAACCGATTCAGACTTATTAGAAACTTCAAGACCTTTTAAACGAATCTAAATAAATATGATCCCACATTCGGTTCAGAAATACTTTTTCTAGAGAGCTTTTTTAATCTTAATTAATTTAAAATTGTTTAATTTAAAGTTGTTGAATTTCAAGTTGTTGAATTTGGAGTTGTTGATTTTAAAGATTGTTGAATTTTTCCGTGTAAACTCAAAAATTGTTGAATTTCCATTTCATTTTGAAGATTTTAATTTTTTTGCCTTTTTATATCTTTGTAATGTTTTTTCCTGTACTCGGGATCTTAATGCGAGATGATTACATCTGATGCTCGGATCTTCACGATATACTTATTATACATATAAATATTTGATGATCTATATGACTTTTGCCCAATGAAAAGCATCTCGACTGAAGTATATGTCTTAAATGGAAATTCAACAATTTTTACACAACTTTTGTTTAAAAATTCAGCAACTTTTGTCTGAAAATTCAAGAACTTGTGTTTAAGAATTCAACAAATTTGGTTGAAATACACAAGGCTTCACACTATAATAGTGAGAAAAATTATGACCAAATTATAATAATGTTAATTTTTGATTATGTCACAAAAAAAACCATTAAGTTGTGTATTTTTTCACACTATAATAATATGTAAAACTATAATCATACTATAATAGTGCTAATTTTTAGAATTTTTTAACAGTTTTAAATTACAAAACATTGTCGAAATTTTTTAAGACTATAAAAGTGAGAAATTTTACACAGATCGCAATTAAATAATTAATTTATCTGATTTCACACTATTATAGTGTAAAAATTTTACACATTATCAAATTAAACAACATTGTTAAAAATTTTCAACTATAATAGTGGTAATTTTCAATCACGTGAGAATAAATTACCAAATTATTGTGCATTTTTTAAACATTTTTAAATTAAACAACTAAAATAGTCGATTTTGCACTATTATAATAGTAAAATTTTTCACATATTTTACTGTGTAGAGAAAACGTTATTAGAAATGATTTAACGGCATTTTCGTATATGGATGAAATGCCCATCTAGACAATCCCAAATTATATGGTTTTGGTGGAAAATAGTAAGGGTAGGGTAAAATGAGGGGCATCTTAGCGATGCAAGGGTCAATTTAGTGGGCCTACCCCGAAGATCCCAATTCTCTACCTGTAACCATTTGGCCTTTAGTAACGACGGACGGACAAACAACGTGACGTAAATTCTAAGAAATCGTCTGAAACGCGTTGAGGAATACGCGCTGCTTAACTCTCTTGACATTTGGCCATGAAACATGTTTAAGAAAATCATAAACGTGGATATATTATAGGGTAGTGGCATAACTTACAGTCTCTACACATAGGGACCAATTTTCGTCAAAAATTGCGTTTCTGACAGAATTTTGACGTTTCTACATGCAGCATTGCAGGAAATTTTCTTAAAAAAAGTAATTTATGACGATAATTGCTCCTAATGTGTAGATGTTTTTAGTGCCATATTCCATTTGTGCCTCCTTAATACTTCGTAGAACTCTAACTAAAAGTGTCACGGAAGGACCAAGTGGCAGCCGCTGCCACTTATCGAATTTTACATAATATTTTGATATTTTTAATTACATTTTAACATTCGGAGCTTTAGTCAGTTCTTTTCTGGTGTCTGAACCAGAAATTTCATTTCTTTGGGTACTGTATCTAAAGATTTTTAACCATTCGATGTTTTCATCTTTATCAGAATCATGGAGTCAGGGAAAGTGGTGTGCCTTTTAATACGGCAGCCTTTGAATTTTTAATTTTTCTCTTATTTTTCAAAGGAAAAATTCTACTTTATGAACAATAGTTAATACTATTAACTATTTTCTATTAACTTCGCTTAACAAAATGGATTTTTAGCTTTGGGAAATAAGACAAAAATTGAAGCATTCTGATTTTGACGCATTTAAAGGTATGTCACTTTTCCCTATATTTCATCTCAATAATTTGCAAAAACACTTTCAAACTGTTCTTTTAGGGCTTTTATACACTAACAATCAAGAAAATTACATCTGTAGAACGTCAAACTCCCATATACAATGCCAATGGCAGCAACTGCCACTTGGTCCTTCCGAGTGCAGTTTTTTGTTTTTGCATTATATTTACATTAATATTTATTTTTTATTAAAAATTTTATAACGAAAAAATAGCCAGATAAATTCTGCACGCATTCAATCAGGCGTCCAGGCGAAATGATATATTCTTCACTATAAAAAATAACATTGAAAACTAAATTGGCAGCGGCTGCCACTAGGGTCCTTCCAAGTGTTAAATAAATAGAAATTTGCATATGACAATAGCAAAATCTAAATACTTGACGAATATTTTGTATTAATTTTACTAATATCATAATTTGATTAATGCAACATTAAATGGTGCATGACTTTTTTTTTTGTTTCCCCCCTTACCTGTCCCCCCTGACCAAGGTCTTAGGCCTTTAGGCCTATTTTGACCAGTATCCTGTGTAGAAAATCCTTTAAAAACCAAAAACGTCCACAAAAATATATACCAAAATCATCAATCTATAAAATTAAAATATCTCCCAAATACTGAGGAAAAACAATAAATAATTTAAGACGGGAACCTTACACATTAATGGCCGTACTGATGGTGCATGACATTAAGAGGCGCAACAATCTCTGGATACAATATTATCTGTATTTAATACATATTTATATCTAAAAAAATTAATTTAATATTCTTATTTTGATAAAGACTTCAGACTAAAATTGCAGGTTTTGTTTGACTCAACCTTAAACAATAAGATCATCTCGCGATAGGATATATCTAAATTTAATGGAACATGTAATTTCTTCACTTCTGTTTTTTTTTTTTTAAATTATGTTTTAAATAGTGTTGATATGTTTTTGATTACACAATTTAATTAATTTAAAATTTAAATATCATTTGAATCAGTTTTTATTTTGTCTTGTCTAAATTGTTAAACAAAAATTCGTTTAGACTACATTTTGAGAAATACTGACACAAAAAATATGTCTTGGACTTTTGAGGTTAAGTGTTACATAACCTGAAAATTTACACAGAAATCTTTTGGCCAAGTAAAGAGAATTAGAGCTAAAATTTTGCCATATAACCTCGAATAATACAGAAAAAAACAAATATTATTAAATTGTAATGGAGAAAGTGTAGAATAAAATCTGTTCTTAATCATAAACTGATGAGTTTTATTCAACAAAAATAGTTCTTTTAGGTTAGGAGAAACTGGGACATCACCAAACATGGGGTAGCACCAAACACTAATTTTTATTTGTTAACTACTTGGACTATCTGAACCATTTCTTCAGTAGACAGGCTTTAGTGCTTATAAATTCCCATAGGTCTTGTCCTTAGATGTCGAATATTTGATTAAAAAATCGCAGTGTTTGGTGCTTCCCCCGTGTTTGGTGCTTCCCCCGTGTTTGGTGGTGCCCCAGTTACCCCTGTCTCTATTATGTCGTTAACTTCACGATCTCACCTTGTTGCTTTACTTCGAAGATTTTTAAAATCTTTCATAATAACAATTAATCCCTTAAGGCTGTGTAGTACACCAGTAGTGTCCCACTCGCAAAAACTTTTTTTGACTAGAACGTTATCAAGTCCTCTAAACAGTTAAAAAATGGGTTTTGTTTTTCGGACACCGGTGTCCCACCCGTCCTTAAAGGGTTAAACAACATATTATAAATTCTAAGTTTGGAAAAGAATGGAAGAATGCTTAGATGGCGTACAATTTAGTTAAAATATTTCTTTTTTGAATTATAAAACCTGAAACATAAACAAATTTTCAAGATTTTAGAATATTCTAATTAAAAATTCCCAATATTCATTGTATTTGCAGTCTTATCTCTAGACAACAAATCATAATATTTTTTAGGGTTATGCCCTAGACACACTTACGACTAAAGTCCAGAGACGACTAAGCTAGTTTATAGCCAAGTCAGTTCCTGACACACTACAAATGAGGCTTAGCACCAAAAAACATAACTTCCCTAGGTTTTTATGCAGATATTTCTACTGAAATGCACTAATACTCCTCTGAAAATGAAACTATTTGTAACACCATGTCTCAGTACACGTCCAATAATTATTGTTATTGGCAATTATTTGTGAGGTGAAAGCTAACTCGCGACTTAAGCCAATTTTGGCTATTCTAGTGAATAATTCTTGTTGTTATACGTGAATTGTGAAGTAAAGTTTCATTTTCAATGGGACTACTAGTGCATTTCAGTAGAAGTATCTGTATAAAAACCCAGGAAAGTTATGTTTTGTGGATACCAGTGAATGCTAAGCCTCATTTGTAGTGTGTCAGGAACTGACTTGGCTATGAACGAGCTTAGTCGTCTCTGGACTTTAGTCGTAAGTGTGTCCAGGACATTAGGTTGCTTTTTTGAATTTAAAGGCAGTCGAAACTTTCTTGCAAAATGCATTCTTTCAAGATAATGCATAGTACATTCCTAAAAGGAAATATAGGGGGATGTGGGGCTACATTCGTCTATTTATAAATGAAGCTGATCCTTACAATTATTTTTTTTAGTTCCACAATAATCCAAATTCCTTTAGAAATATGCGAAAAAATCGTATACCAATATATCCCCACAGTTTAAAGTAGCCCCACCTCCCTCTAATAATGAAAAATAAATGAAAAGTCTTTCATGAATATGATGCTGTCACATGTGAAGAATTTTACGATGCTCATGCTTAAAATACTTGAACGAGTAGTTGCAACTTTTTAGCCTTATGATGTAAGTTATATGGCACAGTCTCTGTGAAAATCTTTCAGCAGGTGATATTAATTAAATTTAATAATTTCGTACTTTCTCACTTGTTGGCATTCTTCGGAATAATGATAGTTTTAAATGGTGAAAATTCTGTGACATGGAATTTTCAACTCAATTAGCAATTCCCATTGAGATGGGAATTTTTTGGTGTTCTGCTGCTACATTTTAGGTGAATGGGGGATAAAAAAAATGTGGGTGAGTGAAAATTTTCAGACAAAGAGAACAATTTGCCGGGAAAATTCTAAGAAAGCATTATATCACCCCAAGTTCCTTTGTCTCAATGAACAGCGCGGGCTTTTTTTTACGCGCCAATGTGACTTTTACACGCACAGCATAGTCTGAGGCTATATGTAGCAAATTGAGACGGTAGAAGAAGAATATTCTTGGTGATAATTAAAAATAGATTTTCCTTACCTTTTTTTCTCCTCTCTTGTGCAATTTTCCCTCCACTTGCACGTTAATGAATAATTTTGTTGGGCAGATTGTTGTTTACAGTTTGGGGCCAGATGGGAATGTGATTCCCTCACAATCACTCACAAATAGCACTTTTCTCTCAAGTATATAATCTTCTAAGGAGACGTTGGAAGATCTCTCTTGGGCGCAATGTCTAGTAGCACAACTACAAAAGGCAAAAAAAGAAGAAGAAAATGGTAAGTGTGCCGCCTTGTGGATGAATAAACAATTTATTTTAATCTCCCAAAAACACCAAGAGGCATTATCTATGCCACGTTCACTTGATATTGCGACCAACAACACCAATCACATTATTGCCGTATATGCCGAAAATTGCTTTTGGTATTCATGTCCATCATTTCCATTCACAGGGAAAATCAGCCAACCCAAAATAATATTGAATGAGTAATAAAATAGATTTCGGAATTTGATTACAACAGAATGTTACTCGAATTTAACTCCCATTAACATATTGGTGTTTGATTGTAAAAACATTTAAAGCTCCAAAATTATAAGTAAATTTTCGAAGTTGAAATGGTTTTCGAAATTCTATTCGAAAGTCTTTCGAAGCCAAATTTATTTATGAATTTGTTTCATGAAAGTTACTATTATAAACTTTTGACTAGTAACAAAAAATGGCTTTATACATTTTTTAAAGAATTAAGAAAAAAGAAAAAAAAATAGATTTTTTTATCCTGCTGAAAATTGAATTTTTCTAAGATACAAAATGATAACTGTCGACCTAAAATAGTAAATATAATTTTTTTGTTATGAAACAAATATACACAGTAAAAAATTATTGGATGCTTTACCATGATTTTCAATGTAAATTTTACATTAAACATGTAATCGTGTGTAATGATACACATTTTGTCTGAAAAATGTGTAATTTGTACACATTTTATTTGAAAACTGTGTAATTTTACACAAAATATGTAAGAAAATGTACACAATTGTGTAATCATTCGCAATTTATTACACGGTTTGCAATTACATTAAATTTAAGTTACACATTTTCATATTACACATTTTGCTGAAATACACAATTTGTGTAACTTTACAAGAATAATCGTGGTAAAAAAGCAAACCAACGATTATCCTTGTAATTTTTTTTTACTGTGTAGTTTTATGCAACTAGGGGCCTCAGTGGATCAGTGGATAGAGCAGTGGCTCTGTGACTGTGAGGTCGAGGGTTCGAGACTAGGCAGCTGCAGATTTTTCAGCTGCTGTAATAGTCTCGAATTCGTCCAGTGAATGAATGGAAAAGTAATGTCAATACATTGACAATGAACCGCCTAAAAAGAGAGGTTGGTATAGGAAATAAGTTTCGACATGCAGAGTTCAGTCGAATACAAGTACTCATTCACTGCCCAGATCCACAAACCAAGGTTGGTTTACCGTGATATAAAGCGGTACTGTGTGTATCAGAACGCACACAGAGCACTGTGATATGGAGCAGGTTTACTCGCCTTGGGGGTTAAGATAGAACAGGAGAATGGGGAGTGCATAATGGGCCCAAATAAGTGGCCTGGGTGCAGCGGTTCCGCAAGGAATATAACCGACCCATAGACAAATCTTAAATCTTAAATCTTTATGCAACTTAAAGTCCTTCAAACACCTTCATGGCTTTCTCAATATAAAACGAACTGGCTTTTATGTAGAAAAATAGCACTTTCATTACGGCATTGCCACTTTTTCAAACTTTAATAATTCAGAAAAATTCAATAGAATAAATAACGTTGTTTTAAACTCTTAAATTATTGGAGTTACACTGTATTTCAGTGATGTGATATTTATAAATAGGGTAAAGTGGTACAAGTTGGACCATGGTAATATACAAAATATTTGTATATTTTTACTGATTTAGTTTTATAATTTGGTTCCTTGTGCTTAAAAAAAAATTAACACTATATTTATCAAGAAAAAATCCCTGTCCAACTTGTATCACTTTACCCTACATCAAATTAAATTGATTGAAAATTAATTGCAAGAAATAATATTCGAAAATTATTACAGTACGGCTCCGATAGAGTAAATGCTGAAAAATTTTATACACTGTGAAAAATATGTAAAATTTTAGGTTTAATGTCAAACTTTCAAACAACTTTTGTTAAGTAAAAACCTGAGATATTTTTTAACAAATCACTGATAAAGCAATGGGGGTGCGATTAACTTTTTTCCTCATAATTTTAATGCTTTTTGAGTATAAAAATATATCAACATTTTTAATGTTAATTTTACACCTTTTTATGGCCAAAATTAACAAGAAAAAGGGTAACTTTTACCCCTAATACACCTAAAAAGCATAATATTTACACCGATTTTGGATCAATACTTCAGGGTAAAATAAGCATTTCCGGAATGTTTCGGATTTCTCTCAGTGATGAAACACTAACTACAAAAAAACAATAACTTAGAATATCGCAGATATGTAAGAATTAAGTGCGTTGACTCTATTGGAGTCATACTATACTGAAATAGGAGATGGCCATAAGTGTAAACTTTCCTGAGGTCAGTTACATTAATGACCGCCCTTTTGACAAATTGTTCTGTACACTTCCTTCATTAATTTATCAACTTATATAACCAAAAAAATATTGCTTGCAAATGATGGCCTGCCAAAGTGACCATCATTAAAAAATTAATTGAATTACTTCAAAACAGAAAGTTCAATGTTTCACCTCACAATTTTAATGCGCAACGCACAATAACTTTTGTTTGTAAATATGTTTTCAAAATTTCCTATTTGAGTGAACGAGATGACTAGATCTAGATGTCACTCATTCTCATTGAATTGTCAAAAACATGTTTACAAAACAAAAGTTATTGTGGTTTGGGCGTAAAACCTTTCATATTTTTTCACAATAACTGATTTATTATAATAACGCAAAATTTACATGACAATGTGTTTCCATAGAAAAATGTTTCGAAGTTTTCATGATATTTTTTCAATTGCATATAACGACTTCTGAAGAGCAATTGTGATCGCCGTCACGTTATTTATCATAGTATGATAAAAATGACGCTCAGTTTCGCTCAGATGGTGTCCGAATATTACCGAATCTCCACAATGTGAATTAAATTTTTATTTGCTAGTAGGGGCGTAAAAGACACCTTTTTTTGCAGTTTAGCTGTTTAGCGATTTCATTCTATTTTCTTTCCTCAATTCCAACAATTCTTGTAGCAAAAAGTTTATTTTTAGTGCAAAGTTGAATTTTATAACTATTATCGTTGGAATATTTTACCTTGAATATATAACAATTATTCTTTTATTTTTTGGACTTCGAATAGAAAATTTTAAGAAGTTTTTTTTTTTAAAAATAATTGTTATAAGAGTCTTCTTTTGGTTGTAAAATGAATTTTCTGCAATGAAAAATCGCTTGCAATATTACTACCCTAATCACTCCAATTACATAAGATATCTTACACGGTATACCTAAAATAATTAAAATAATCGCTATTATCTCATTTATTATTGAAAAAATAGTTTTTACAATAGTAAAATCATTTATCTATCGTGACGCGAGCATATGCTAATATATCATACTGATAAAATGACTGAGCGACTCAAGGCTGCCAACTTCGATTTTTGTCGCTTAGCGCCAAAACCGAAGATTGACATTTTCAATATGGCGGGAAGTGTTCTATGATAAAAAGTACTGCTAAAACGTACGATAAAGCGCGTGACGGCGATCACAATTGCTCTTCTGTTTTATAAACATCTTTTGGAAACTGGGTTTAAGAGTGAGAGAGATGACTATATATAGTTTTCATTCACCCTTATTTTTGCAAAACAAAATTTATTGTGCATTGTGCATATTTTATTAGAAAATTTATTTATATTAAATATTATTATTTTTGTTTAACACTAAACCAACCAAGACCCGGTCAAATTGACTGGTTTAAAATTAACACATATTTAAATGGTAAAATGTCACTATCAAACTTTATGAATTTCTTAAAATAAGCATGTAATATATTTTTCAGTGTTTAAATTTTAATTTTTTGCTCTTTTCCAAGACAAATTTGTTGAGTATCTTACCCTACCGCGGTTTGTCTGACCGAAAAACGACTAAAAACGGTCGGTAGGTTTAGTGTTAAAATTTTCTAGGCACTTATGCTTAGTAATAACCTCAGTTTTGTGAGCATGATTATTCTAAAAGTTACCGAGATGAGTATAGATTCAGATTTTATTCGCAATGTCACTGAAATTTTAAAATATATTTACGAAAGAAAAGTTATTGTGCGTTGTACATTATGCCCAATGCACAATACCTTTAGTTCTATAAATGTCTATTTGGTTTTTCAGTGAAAGCGAATGAAATTTAGAATTAGTTATCTCGCTCACACCTATAGGCAGTATGAAAACATGTTTACGAAATAAATTGTTGTATGCATGGCATTACATGGGGTAATAAAATGTGACAGTCATGGTTCACTATCGTTTTGCGATTGACTGACCAGAGCACCTAATTGATGCGATCAGTCTGGAAGAGTGACAGTTCGCTGCTGATCGTCCGATCACGGTGACAGATAGGCGCCGATCAGCCAGTCTGTCATTCATCATCCACTTGCTAAGCACATTTATTTACCCCTTTTTCATTTATGTACACACCTTTATGTCAAAACTTCAATAATACCCTGACTTTTTAGATTGAAGCTCTACCAATTCAAAAATAATTCATAAGTTTGACACGGTAACGGTGAAGTTTTTCTGCTGATGCAGAAATTAGTTTGCTAATGAAAAGTTCTGTGAATAGATTTATGAACTTTTCTCCCTAAAATATTTGCATTGAACTATTAGCATGCAAATCGCAAAAAAACCATCATCGAAGATCATTGTAATTTTTTTTTAATCAGATGAAGGTGAGAAAATAACTTTTGCAGGTAAAATGTGATGCAGTTGATCAAAGTTTCCATAACAAGTCATTTCCGTTTGACTTAAAACTTTTAAAAAGCTCTTTCCTCAAATGGCTAATATGACTCTCCGGGAATGCTTTCCATTGACAACTATACTGGCCACTAATCTCAGATAGAGGATTTTTCAGCTTTTGTGGCACTTTCACGTCCACCAGAATGAACGACAGGGGTGAAAGCATTGCAAAATCACGTAAACGCATACCCCCTAGAATTCTCACCCTATCTTGAGGTTTCTTGTGGTTTTCTGGTTACGGTCAAATGGTGTTAGACGGAAGCCTTGAGTAGTAAGTTGGGTGTGAGATTTCTTTTTTTTTGTCGAAGGGGGTTGCAAATGGCAGGATGGAATGGTAACAATATGGGAATGGCAAGTAACACAACAATAAATTATTATAAGGGGTTTTTCTGTTTCTTTTTTTTGCCCCTGCTTGTGTAGTATTTTTCTGGGGGTGGTTTTCACCCCCAGAGAGACAAGATTTCTTCTCTGTATCGAGGGATGGTTCTGCCTTTTGGGTTGGAGGGATGGGTGAAAAGCAACAATCACATGTGAATTTACTTCTGACCTTTTTTCTGCGTTCCACTCTTAAGCTCTGTCTCTGGCCTTTCACACTCGAGTTTTCCGCCTAGAACACTGGTCTTTGGGGGAAAATCTCTTCCACAGTGGTGTCCATTCAGTGAAAATCACAACACCCAGAATTACGGGGGTGCAAAATGTTTTATCGTGAATTATTCAGTGTTAAGGTGTGATAGCAGGGTAAATCCGCGAAAAAAGTAAAACTCTGTATATTCTCTTGCCCAAAATCCCGGTAAAACCCTCAAAACTTTGTTCATAGAGATCACACAAGTCAAATCGCACAGCAAGACACCGATGTCAAGTGGTCAAAGAAATTGCAGTTTGGGCATCCACTTGGGGAGAAGGGGCATGTGAAGCCCTTAAAACCGTCCACAAAACATCAACTAGATCGCAAAACTTTGAGGTGCGTCTCACGAGGAATTTTCGCTGTAATTTGGACACGCGTCTTCTTGGAGCGACTCTGAGACACAGACTGATATTCCCCATTCAGTATTTGGATCCAACTCAACGCTGGTTGGCGGAAATGAGGAGACGCGCACGATGTCGGTGCCTTTCGGCTGGATCACGCGCGACGCATCCACTGATCCCCACCATTCACCTGAAAATACAACAACCGACGCCCCCCACTCGTCTTTTAAGCCTGGGGAAATGCCATGTGGCCAAGAGGGTGGGGAAGACGCTGAAGCAACCGAGGTGAGGCCGAAAGTTGGAATGGAAGTATCAACAGATAGCGGGATTAGACAACATATCCTGAAGGCATGGGGGTGGGGTGAGACGATGTGGTTGGATTACCATTTGACGGAATGCTGAGGGTGACAATAGTGGGGGGATGATGGGAAATCCCATAAAAAATTTATTCACAGCGTCATGTCTTTTTCATTTTAGCCATCTCGGTTCGGTCCCATTGTTGCTCAGTGCTCAGTGATGATCCTGCAATACCTTTAGAAATTAATATGTTTCCCAACTCCTCCCATTCCCACATTCTCAGGATTTCCCTCCCGGCAATTTCTGGGCATTTGGAGTTTTTTTTTTGGGGTTCGAACTTCACCTGAAAATTACATCAAATGTAACTGAAAACCCAATTTTTTTTTTTGAAATTTTTTGAAAACACATTTTGTTAAGGTATCCTTTACTATCGTGAAGAATCGTGACAGCAAATGTCAATTTTTTTCTCATTTTTCTAGGCTAGTAAAATTTACTATTCTGCCAGTAAATTTACTATAAGGCTAGTAAATTCAAATATCCGGGGTATTAGAATTTACCATCCGGCTATTAGAATTTACTATCCATACAATAGATTCTACAATTTTTGACAGTCCGATTTAATATCGCGTTTGTTGGGTGACTTTTCTACTATCCGGCCATTAGAATTTTGTATCTAAGATTGTAAATTATACCATCTTAGCTTTTCTCGGTGTAGGAAAAAACATAATATAGGGGAAGTGTGCCAAATTTCGGCCAGCTTCTAATTTCGGCCACTTTGAGTGTAATTTCGGCCATTGAAATTAATTAATTAAAATTATGTATGTTATCTTCGAATAGTCAATGAATTCATTTTGCTTTTAAATGTTTATTCATTTTAGGATGTATTAACACAAAGGCCGTTAAATTTTAGGTATAATTTTAATTTAAATTGCGTTGTAAAAACTCAATGTGGAAAGAGTCTTACAAAAAATGTGACAGATCGATTGTGTTTCTAGCAGTCTTATGATTTGTGGTGAAGTGCAAAAGGTTTTCCTTCGGTGTTTTTCATTAAAATTGATTAGTTTTCATTAAAGATTGACTCTATTTATGTTAATAGTGAATCAATCTTTAAATTTCGGGTGAAATTTCCCAGCTGGATTCTGTATTTCGCGTAAAAAAGTATATAATTTGTTAGCGTCTCTCCGGTGAGGTAGTGTTGCCTATTCCGGCAACATCTTTTGCTTTCCTAAATTTCTTATTCATTTTGTGTTTTTTTTTTCAATTTCTGAGTTCTACAATGTCCACAGAAAAAAAACCATCGCTTCTATGAAAAAGATGATGTGGAAAAGGCCTTAGAAGAATTCAGGAAGAGCAAATTGCTATGGAGAAAACAGAACATGTAATTCTTCCATTTTCAGTTTATATGTATATTTGGACCCTTTATATCCGAATGGGTCGCATTTTGGTAGAATTTTGGGAATCTGAAGTTTTGATTTTTTTGACGTCACGTTGTTTGTCAGTCTGTGCGTTTGTCCGTCCGGATACTACCACGCTTAGACCCCAAACATTTAGAGATAGAAACTTGGAACCTTCGGAGGAAACCTTACTCATAAGTCGACCATGGGACTATTATCTTGGTCCTCATTGTCCTTCCCTTCCAAAACCGCATTTTTGGCGATTGATCGAGAACACGTCGTGCATTTTTTTTCATGTTGGATAGTTTTAGAGATTATCCAGGTCGACATCTCGACCTTACACGAAAATACAATTGAATCATTTCTAAAACCGGTTCTTCAAGGTCAACGGTTAAAAAGGCTCTAGAGAACGTATTTCTCCATCGAATGGTATAATCTAGGTATAATGTTTGAGCTCGTTAAAAAGGTCTTAGTATTTCTGACAAGACCGTTTTCAATCAGTTATGAATCTGTAATGAACCGGTTCATAACTGCACTGAGAAAAAAGAGGAAACGATTAACTTTTTTTCCTTGTAACTTTAACACTTTTTATGTGTAAAAATATATCAACATTTTTTAATGTTAATTTTACACCATTTTAACTGTAAAATTAACATGAAAAACGGTTACTTTTACCCATAATACACCTAAAAAGCATAATATTTACACCGATTTCGGATCAATAATGCAGGGTAAAATTAACATTTCCGGAATGTTATTTTAACTTTTTCGGATTTCTTTCAAGTGTGATAACTAGGGTAAGTATGCCAAATTTCGGCATAGTTGCATGCAAGCGCCAAAGTCTCATGTTTGAAATGTAATATCTTTAATAGAAATTGATTTTTTTATTCCTTTTACTTAAGGAGTAGTGTTGCTTAGAACCTTGTAGATAGTTTATCGTTTTTATTTACTCTAAAATCATTCTTAGTACATTTTAAAATGAATAAAAATATAGACATAGCTTTGGTGCCCTATTTCGGCCACCTTCATTCTCATAGTTCCTTGCCCTTCAGGAATTCTTCCAATATCTTTTTCATGTCATCTCGTTTGTCGAAGCAACATTTTTTGTTATTCTTTTGCATTGTTTAATCTCTGAAGTATGTAAAATCTAAAAATTCATGGAAATTCGAGGAACAAAAAATGTGGCCGAAATTGCAAGCTGGCCGGAATTTGGCACACTTACCCTAATTGTTTTCAGTTTAAATTGGTTGAGAACCGGTTAGCGGTAAATCAAGTGAAAATACTTGTGAGGTATAACATCTAAGTCACGAGTTCGAGCATTTCGCAAAGCCCAGGATGTTTTGCCATCATTTTTATGTAAATGAAGCATAAATGAATCATTATATCAATAAATATGGAAAAGTTAAAACAATTTTACAAGCACACAAATCTACTGAAATAAATTATTTTTTGACCTCAAACTGAGTAATATTGAATATTAAATCGTAATGGTAGACAATGTAAATAAGCGTTAATGTTTAAATTTGTCTGCCAACAGAACAATTAAAGAGATTATTTGCCCTTTTTGGCATCAGATGCCCAATTTCATTTGCTTTTCAACCCAAATGAAGGGAAAATTGATTTAGAAAGGGGTCAAAAAAGGCAGCTCAATGTTTTTCTCCATATCCCCCCGTGGCAGAAGGCCCAATATCCGTAATGAGAATAGCAAATCGTTTAGTGACAAATTCAATTTGTTGGTACTTGAGCACCCCAAATTCACCCAGACATTCTGACAATTGACATGTTTACCCAGTTACTCATCGGTGGAGGAAACTTTTTCTACCATCTATGGACATGTGTTTGTTCCTTGGCTGAAGCAAACAGTTCTTCACATTTGGGATCTTAGACAGGTTCTCCATCCCCATTTCCTTCAAGAAGACGTCTCATCATCCTGTCTCACTTTGCTAAGAGTGTCTCTGCTGTTGCAAACTATCGTGACAAAGTTATCGAATGATTGATGATAGTAATGAAGGCGATGTGAGCCCCATTCCAAGGGTTGGGGGTTCAATGAAAAGTTGTATGTCAACAAGAGATCTCAGGGATATTTTGGGGAAAACACGCTGTTGCTTACATGCATTTCATACTTAGAGAAATTGATGTTGAATTGTTGGTTGATATTGGCATAACATTTCCTGTTCCCCTTTCAGGATTCATTTTTAAGCAGCATGACAAACATGACCTAAATATTATAAATGCATTCTTTTCTTTGTAGCTTTTAGACAAAATTTGTAGCTTTTTGAATTTTCTCCGTAAACTTGTTGAAAATGTAATTTATCTCTGGCATATGCAAAAGAGGAATTTTGTAATATACCTATACCTATTTCTACGAAATGAAGAAGGGCAATTTAAATCATGGTTTATTACACTGACACAGTCATGTCAAATTACATTACATCTACATATTTATTACTAGAAGGTTCAAAATATTTTGGCTATGTAAGTAATTAAACATAATTAGAAAGTTGTACTGCAGAATTTTGTAGTGGTTCAGAAATCATAAATCCAAATGAGTCAAATCTGACGGACAAAATGAAATGTAAGATTCTGTCACCAAAATAATAGGGTAAGTGTGCCAAATTTCGGCCAGCTTGCAATTTCGGCCACCTTTTTTGTTCCTCGAATTTCCATGAACTTTTAGTTTTTGCATACTCTAGAGATTATACAATGCAAAAGAATAACAAAAAATGTAGCTTCGACAAACGAGATGACGTGAAAAAGATATTGGAAGAATTCCCATAGGGAAAGGAACTATGAGAACGTAGGTGGCCGAAATAGGCCTCCAAATCAATGTCTACATTTTTATTCATTTTAAAATGCATTAAGAATGATTTATAGATAAAATAAAGACGATAAACTGTCTACAAGTTCCCAAGCAACACTCTTTAAGAAGAAAGAATAAAAAAATCAATTTGAATTTAAAATATTACATTTCAAACTTAAGACTTTGACGCTTGCATGCAACTATGCCAAAATTTGGCACACTTACCCTACTCGAAATGTTTGCATCACTAGGAGAAAGCGCGCTACCTTCGGACGATTTATGCTTCGCACAAATCTTTTTTTTTTCAATGTGTTATAAATGAATTTGACCCATTATAATATTATATTTTCATACCTAGTCCAATGCCTTAAACTTTCAGAAAAGAGCTGTGGGTGAAATCCATAAGGAACCTAGAGAAAGAATTGAATTGTCCGAAGCTTGATCCGTCCGAAGGTAGCGCGCTTTCCCCTATAGCGCCTCTATATCTCCTTTGACAAAGTCTAAATGTTGTAGAAGATTGCATTATTTTTTAGTAGTGTTTTATTAGACGGAAAGGTTCTCTTAGGGAAATAATAAACTGGATTAAAAGCGATATAGGTAATGTATTGCAAGTATGATAATAAACCATTTTACAATCCCTCACTTACTAAGTCGATGGTAAAGAGTACTCACAATTTGTTAAGAAAAAAGTAATATAAAAGCCATCGAGTAATAAACGTAATAATCTTTATTTGTTCATACGGCTTAGACCTCTCATTTACATATTAACGCATATAAATGATGCAAATTCATGAATCAAAATCGTTGTGTGCAGTGAATAATCGACACTGCATGGTGTCCAAATCAAAGTCTTGTAGGAGGGCGTACAGGTCAACATTCCGAGTTCTAAGTCATCGAGCAGTTGCTCGATTACTGCAACTGATGTAGAGCAATTGAAAAGCTCACCTCATCGGGTTTAGGAGCTGAGTGAATACGGCATTTATGGCTGCACAAACTTTGATGTGGCAGTGCTTCAGAACGAGTACGATCAGAATGTGTGCTATCCTTGCAACTTTCACACTAAACTTATCTCCATTTAGATGCTCATTTATTCCAAGTTTGCACTGGGCACGATTCGATCTCACTGACCCGGCAAATGCTTCTGTGCCAAAGAATACAGGCTCTTATCAACTGAACGAACGAGGTTTCCATCGAGATCCTGTTCGACATTAAGTTTAATTTACACTTACTAACACTAAGAAAAAAACGGGGGTGCGATTAACTTTTTTTCCTCATAAATTTAACACTTTTTAGGTGTAAAAATATATCAACTTTTTTTAATGTTAATTTTATACTTTTTAAGGGTAAAATTGACATGAAAAAGGGTAACTTTAACCCCTAATACACTTAAAAAGCAAAATATTTACACCTATTTCGGATCAATAATGCAAGGTAAAATTAACATTTCCGGAATGTTATTTTAACTTTTTCGGATTTCTCTCAGTGAACGAATAAATTCTCAAACAATCATACACAGAAAAATATTTCGTTAAATTGTTCGTAAATGTTTATAGAATTCTTACTGGTAACTTTCGAAACGCTGGTAAATCGTATAATCTACTAAAAAGTTTGCAAAAGTTTGTAGTTTTTTTTACAAACATTGTAACACGATCACTTGATGAGCCCTTTTTGTTCTTTTACAAGAAAATGACAACATTTCACGAACACTTTTATGTGTTCCCTTCCAAAACCATTTTTTCAGGATTGTTTGAAATCTCGTCGTCCGATTTTTTTTCAATTTTGGTTGTGTTTTAGTTTAAAGCTTTCCTTTCCTTTGTCATTTTATTGCAAATCAATCACCGTTTACGAAAAAAAAAGTTGTTACAGCTTTAGAATAAAATGTCTGTTAAGTTCATCATGGTTTTAAAAAGACTAAAGTACTGTTAATCAAATTTATCTAAAATTTAGGTAAGACCATAGATATAATACTACGGATGGGACAAGTTGAGCATTTTCCTAAGGAGCCAGTGAAGCGACCTCAAAAACTGAAATGAAATCAAGTGTTCTGAAGCAATGAATTTCTCATTGTTTTTCTTTTTCTTGTCGTGTTGGTGTGTGGTTTAATATCAGTGAATAATTCTCCTAAAACCATAGAACAAGAGTTAGAATTCTTGTTCTATAGTCTAGAATGAAGTGCTGTGTGAAAAATTGTGAAAATAGCTCGTGTGTTGGGATATATGAGAGTGTTCCCAGGTGAGTACCTCAAGAAGATTCTTTTTAATTGTCCGCCCACCAAAGGCCGCCATAAAAAAAAAAGTTCTTCCACAATAAGAAGAGGATATAATCCTCTATTAAATGGTAGGCTCTCAGGACCGGAATTCTATTTTTTAACGAGTTATCGGTGAAAAAAACCGTGAAGTGATCCAGTAACGTAGTCACGAAAATTTTCAATTTTTGGTGATACCTGAGCAACATAACTTTTGTGTGATTCAACAGTGTGCTTCACAAGATTCTTTCTAGTTATGTATTATTGGTATTAGAATCTTAATTCCAGTAATAATATTGGCTTTATTAATTTGAATAATATTGTTTATTTGATTTTAAATATTAATTTTTTTTTAAATGATTGCGGAAAGTTTTTTGATTTTTCAGCTACCCAAAAATTTAAAGAAAAAAAAATTGTGAATTACCATTCTCAAATTGGCTTTTTCGAAAGGCATAGGTAAAAGCCGAATCTGCAACATGCACTTCGACATAAAAGATTTAAATTTTGCAAAATCCAGAAAAGGCAGAAAAAGATACTACCTACAGAAAAGGCACAATCCCATTGGTAGATGCATTTTTTAATTGTTTCTTTTGTCTGCCAAACAGAAAAATAACACTATAGTCTTTGAATGAGCATTCAGTAGATTATTTATAGATTTTAATTTATTTCTTTAGCAAAGTTTTCTGATTTCTGATAACTAATTCTGAAATTTCTTCAGAACATTTCAGTTCAGATGATTTTTTTAGTTAACAATAAGAATGACAAGAACTATTCTTATAAAACCAAAAATAATACTCTGTTTCGAATGAAGTCGTTTGGGAAAAAAATGGAATTAAGAGAAAGTTTATTGGCAAATGTTTTATGTACCACAATTATTTCTTGTAAAGACTTCTTGTTAATGTTCAGAACTAAAATTGAGGTCTAGTCTTTGATAAGTTGAGGAACGCATGTCTTAAAAAATTCTTATTTTTCGCGTTTTATTGTCAATCGAAATTAGATGGTAAATGGTGACAGATAGAGACTTGGGACCTTCGAGGGACCCCTGTAAATTGACCCTGGGACCATTAATACGCTCTTCATTTCCTCCACTCCTCTCCCCCTTCTTTTGGGGATTGCTCGAAAACACAACGTGTGATTTTTTTTAAATTTTGGATATGTTAGATATTACCCGGGCGGAAATTTGACCATGTACGAAAATACAGTTGAATCATTCCTAATAACGAATTTGCAGGATCAAGCTTTAGAGAGCGTATTTATGAACATAATGTTGTCATGTTTGAGCTTGTTGGAAAGGTCTTGGAATTTCTGACAAGACTGAACTGGTTCGGTTAGGAACCGGTTTATAAACCATAACTAATTTATATTAGAAAATCAATTGTATTACTTCTGAGTTATTTTGGGCGATCTTGTGTGATTTAAATCGGTTGTGAGATTTCAAATATGGATCAAATAAAAAAAAACCTTGTGAAATCCTGAAATTTATAGGCATGAAAATGTTCTTTATAACTTGGATATTTGAATTACTTTATTAATTACAGATAAATGAAGCAAAACTATTTTAGGGTGAAGAACTTCATTTACACATTTTAAACAGATTTTTTTTCAATTTTAAGAAAAAAATTATGTGTAAGGGAAGAGTACCAGCGATCGGCAGTGTTCCTCGGATCGTCAGGTTAATACCACACTGTTGCTTAAAATTAAATGATTTTTTAAAAATTATTAGCTACTTTTTACCATTTAAGTCTCACAAGAACACAGTGCATTAACTCAGATTTAATTTATAAAACAAAATTTCCCTGAGATACCTGATTAAATTCCTGACGATCCGAGGTACAGAGTGCACGTTTGCAATTACACATATTTTTTATTAATTTATTGTAAAAATTAAAAATTCAAAAGCACAGATAAAGTTAAAGGGATCACTGATGTATCAATTAGCATACATAAAAATGCCAAATAATGTTTTGAGGATTATATTTTCAACTAAATATGAAGCTTGTCTCTTAACATTCCGATCCGGGGTACTCTTCCCTTAGTGCAAACTTTTACGGGACAAAAAGTTTTTTTTAAGCAAAAACTTGAAATGTTTAAAAATCTTCAAAACACTTTAAAGCAAAGACTAAGACGAGACAAAAAATTCTTTTTTTAAGCAAACAACTCAATTATACTTTTGAAAGAAATCTGTTTGAAATGAAATTCTATTCCCTAAAAAAATCGCATAAAATAGTTTTTCAAAGATCCAATTTATGAAGGGAAGTGTCATGCTCATAAATTTAAGCATTTCAAAATTTATTTTTCATTGAGCCATACTTACAATTTAAATCACCCATAAGATCGCGCAAAATATTTTAGGATTAATACAATTGATTTTCTCATAAAAATTAGTTATCGGTATATAACCCGGTTCATAACCGGTTGGAACCGATTAAGTCTTCTCAGAAAGTTCAAGACCTTTCCAAAGAGTCTAAACATGACCCCATTCGGTTGATAAATGCGCTCTTTAGACTATTTTTAACTTTTGACCTTGAAAAATCGATATTAGGAATAATTCAACGGTATATGGTAGAATGTCCGCCTGGGTAATCTCTAAAAGTAATCCAAAATTGAAAAAAAATCGCACGACATGTTTTCGAGCAATCCCAAAAAAAACATTGGTGGTGGGGGAAAATAAGGAACATATTACTGGTCCCAGGGTCAACTTATGGGAGGGTCCGCCGAAGGTCCCAAGTTCCTATCTTTAATGATTTAGCACCCAGATATTCAAACATGTTCTTTTTATTGAAAAAAAGCAATAAAAAGAACAAGAATGTTCTTTTTATTGCTCATTCTGCAAAATTTGAGCAATAAAAATGTAATATCGGTAATAACAGTTGAGTTCTATTTGCGCTTTCCAAAAATTTAGAACAAATTTTAGCCTGTAATGCTAATCACAGTCCATTTTTAGTAATGAACTATCTACCGGAGATCATAAAAAAAGCGAAAAAGGATATCTTCAACACATCGACTCCTCAACTTACCATCGTGGGAACATATTATCCCTGAACATGGAGGACAGTTCATACATAAGATATTTACCAGTAATAAAAACATTATCTGAAACTATTCGGAATGGAGGGAATAATAAATAATATTATTGTTTTTATCCTTTGCTATAATATTTCATATTAATAATTTTATTAAAAAAATAAATAATAAATTATGAATTAACGCGTTATATCTAGGAGAACGCTTAAAAGAAGCGTGTGTTTTGTGATTTTAGTGATTTTTCTAATAAATCTACTTATACAGATCTGTAGCTGCTTAGACAGATTCTCTAGTGAAGTACATAGAATAATTCAGAAATACTGTTTTTTGCAGTTTTGGCAGAACCTTTAAAAAACTCATAGTTTTTCATCTAAAAAAATGACTTAATTATTTATAATAAATGTAATTGTTTATCAATCTTAAAAATTCTATGTACTAGGCTATATATCTAGGTAGGTACCCCAACAATTTCTAGTCAATTGGATGAAAATGACTACTTACTACAGTTCTACTGTTTGTCGCGGAAAACGTAAAAAATTCTACCCTCAATGCGAACATTGCCGCGCCGTTATTTTGCATTCAAAATTGAAATAAAAAATATTTTTGTGTTCCTCAAGCCATATGTAATAACCCCTAAAAATTTCAAGTAAATCAATTTATTAGAAAAGTCACACAAAAACACATAAAAACCGTCAATTTTAGCTTTTAAAACCTTTTAAAGAAATTTAATTTGCAAAAATTTGAATATATTTTAGGTCTATCAAAGATCAATTTTTTTCGGCGGAGTCAGACGCTGAAGAAGAAATGGATGGACCAGTTTTTGGGGAGGAATAAGAAATTGTGTATTTCAACAACGCTCAGGAACCTCGACGAAGCTGTTAAGAGTGTTCTACATTATATAGGGGAAAAATATCAAATTATGGATTTTATTAAAAACGTCGATAATTTTAGAAACGTCACAAGAGTTGTTATCATAAATTAAATCATAATTTAATCATAAGTTAAATTTATCATAAATTTGCATTTTGAAATTATGTGAAAAAACTTAACATCAATTACTATTTGCAATAAAATCTATTAAAACGAAAATTCACTATTTTTTTATAACTAAATAAATATTATCTAACTAAATTATGCCGAGTTGGTGTACATTATTTCATCATCAAAATTTCACCACCAACCAATAAGCTGATTTAGGCTTAGGATTATCAATTGTTTTTTTATCGACATCTTAAATTTTATAGTCACCTGATTACGATTCGGACGAAAAAACTAGAAAGAATTAATATTAAATTATTGCAGAATTTGACTTATCGGGAAATTTAGAATTTAGAAATTAATATCAATTAATACTGTAATTAATTCCGATTATCGTAAAAAACAACCCATGGATTCGAAAAAAAAGTTTGCTAAGAAAACGTAAGACATGAAAAATCGTCTATTTTGTATTTCAAGTTAAATACAATATTAGCCCCAAGGCGATTTTAGGAGATCGAGCATCTCCCAAATAACCAGTGGCGTGCTCACTCAGTTTACACTGACTGAGTGAGGGAAAAATCATTTTATATGAAAACTGGCACAAAATTTTTGTTCGGGCGTCCTCTCCCTATTTACTCTGAGGGTAAGACCATAAAAACTGAGAGTCAAGGAAATGTGAAATTAATTAACTTACTGCGAAACATAAATCTACGAGTACTATACTACTTGATTTAACGTGTTTAAATTTACTTCAATTTATCTTTTGAAATTCTTTCAAAGTAATGGTTTTTTTTTATTATTTTGAAAAAGCTTTCATCTTTTAACCCTTTAAGGACGATTGGAACACCGGTGTCCCATAGAGAAAATAATTTTTCCTGATTACCTAAAGTTATTTTTTTTCTTATGTCTGTACATAATTGCAAAGTAAAAGGTTGAAGGGATCTACAATATTTTTTGCAAGTCTCTAGCTATTTGCTATGTATAATAAATATTTAAGCTCAAAAATGGCGAATTTTTAAATTCTCAAATTCATAGTTGATTTTATTTATTTTTTATACTTCCAATTTTTTTAAAGCAAATCCCTTTTGGCAATAAAAACTACAATACTCATACCTAATATTTTTCATTAAAGCGAAAAATATTATTCATTTGGCATTGTCAGAAAAATTACCTAAATTTTTGGGCTATTTTTGTCTCTATCGTTCATAGAAGCACAAAATATACCAAATCAGACTGTTGAACTTTCCCAGGTTAGATGTAAGACTTATCATCGATTATGTTTCTCAGTTTAATTTTTATTGTTGATTTTCATTCCGTAAAAAGTGTCTCGTCGTTAAAGGGTAAACTGCCAAATTCTTTTCTTAGGACACAAATAAATGCTTAATATTATATCTTATTAATGCTAGTGAAGGTGTCTCAAAAATAGTGGTCAAGAGGTGGTTTTATGTGAGTCAAATGTGCTACAAAAAGTTTGCGAAATGCTTGACACTTTTTATTGTATTAAGCATCTTAATTGACATGATCTAATATGGACAGATTTTACCATTGAAATGAATCAAATGAACTCCAAAGGAATTAGGTGGAACTCGTTGAAGATTAAAAAGTCGTTGTGATTTTTTAAGACAGGGAAAAGGTTAATTCATAAGACTTAGATTTTTTTATTGGTTTTTAATTTAGGAGAATATAACTATATATTCAAGCGATTCAAGCTGAACTAAACTCAATTTCTTGTATGGTATAATTTTGGAATAATCCAAGACATATAAAAAAAACAATAATTTTAGTTAGTAAATAAAGACTTTGTTAATAAGTTTATTTTGTTAAGTGAAAAAATGAAATAAAGTTATTAAATAATAGGTCTAATTAGGGTAATTATGGCTCCGTTCCACTTTTAAACTTTTTTGTTTTTTTTATTAATAGAAAAATTTAATAACTACTAACTAACTACTAATAAAAAATTTAACAATTTTAACGCTTCTTTTAGACTGATGAAATATTTTTTCCCCATTCCAAATCAATAGAATTATTCTTTGATTCATTTAGAATCATGATAGAAAAAGAAATTTAGCAATAATATTGAAGAAAATTAATAAAATTACGATAATATTAATATATGCGCAAGAACCTTACTGCGATGCTTTTTTCTAACTCCGTTGAATTCGATCAAACTCGGATATGTTATGGTAGAACCATCTCGTACACACTGCAAGGCATTCCTAAGACCTTCCTTAGAGTAGGGCTTGTGCTTATGGGTCTTCTCTTTTGTTCCCTTCGGCATCTGAAACAGAAAAAGAGTCCTGAACAATGCAAATTCTGAACCAAAACACTGATATTCACAGAATCCGACTACGACCGCAATGTAAACATTCACAAATTCACTTATTTCTGTATGCATTATTAATATATCATTAATATACTCTTACTCAACTTGTAAATCAATAACTACACTAACTTTAATTATAATAATTTTGATTGAAAATAATATTTCATAAAATAAAGAAAAACCACTGAACATTTTCCAGCGAAGAGCTGTCAACAGCAAAATTTTCTCGGAAATGAAATTTTTAGTACACAACCCAGCTGACCCGAGTTTGAAAAATATTGGTTTCACGCACTTATTATACCGATAAAAATATAATTTTTAGTTGTTTTTAAAGTAGAATAGTTATGTTATGTTACTGCAGTGATTAATTATATGGAAATAAAAATATAAATTATATTTTAAGTGGATTTAACGGAGTTAAATCGCTCGCGGAATCCGAGTTTTGCAATCTCCGGAGTTACATGGCCTTACTATAGTAATTTGGATTTCAAAAATTGCTTTTGAACTAAATATTGTATCGAAGGTAAAAAATTAAATTTGGATTAGAAATATCAATAAAAATCTCTATGACTTATTATACTAAGCAGTATTTTATTTATATTACCGAAGTTTCAGTAACAAACTCATTGAGTGAGTCTTTTTCTATACTTACCAAGTTTCATTTATTTATAATAATGATTGAAAGTGGATACTTGACTTTTTACCGGCTTTTCATCAAAATATTTTTCCATTTGCTATAAACTGACGTTTTCATTTTCATAAAGGCTTCCTAATTAATTGAACGGCAATATAACGCAACACTATTTTGTGGCCTTCGTTACATATTTCAATATTCTACAAAGAGTTTAAAATTGTTTTTATTTTCCAATTTGCTTTTTGATTAAATGTTTTTTTATATTATGTTCTTTGAAGTAAAACATTTTTTTGTTGTACAAAATATTATTTTCAAATTTAGGGTAATTTAATGCCACTGCTTTTGAGCATATGATTTAAAATATTGTAAAGATAGAAAAAAAAACATGGAAAACCTTTCCTCTGTTTGTATTTCTTGTTGAGCCACATTTCATCATATCTCAGGATAAACAGTTTTTGTGATGAATTTCATGAAGGGTGAAATGTCAGAAAATTTTCCTCCTGAAAGGCATATCTTAAGTCAACTTGTGAAGATGAATAAAAGAAGTCTCTACTAACCGAACTTCAAGCTCCATGATGTAGGTGGGGTCGGAGGAGGGATGTGGGGGTAGAAATGTAGAGAAAAAGTTCAACTTTGGCTAATGTACTTCTCAGTCACTGTAAAATTATTCCCCATAATGAGTGAAGAAAGTTGTGGCTGCCAACTGATAAAACTCGACAAACTTCCCGTTTTCGTTTGTGAATTGAAAAGGGCGAAAATGTGTTTTTCATCGCGTCAATTTCTGCACACTTCCAACCATCGCAATCAAGCGCAAAGAAATTACATCATCTTGTGTGCAAGAAAGTTCACACAACAACATTCCTGAGGTGGAAAAGTCGCACCTTTTCACAACTTCTGGCTCAATTGGATGCTGACATTCCAGGTGGATAATGTATATGTGGGTTTGAGTTGGAATTAACCCTAACCCAGAGCATCCATCCCCTACAGTACTACTCCCCCATATGCCACAGTTGCACTTTGACTGTTTTAATGAGTGGCGCAATGGAAACCTCGGAGCACAGTGACACCGTCGAGAGGAACTAGTTAGATGCTGCACTCACCATCGTCACGGATTTTCCATCCCTCAGGGGCTTTCCCATCTCATCTTCCATCTGTTCACCTTCACATTCAACGACAACCCAAAATTTTCAGATACACTTTCCACACCGAAAGCACCGCATTTGCAAATTCAGTCCAACTTTGCACTTTTACCCCATATGCAACATGCCAATGGCGCCAAAATTCCAATGGGAATCCATGCTACATTATTCAAATCTGTAATTCACTGTGATTTTTCGCTATATGACTTTCAATGCACAGGCCGAAGAGACTTCAGTCCCGAATATAATCCATCTACGAGAAGCAAATATACCGCAATTTCTACCTTTGAGGATAAGGAAAATCCATCTGCAAAATTTACCAAATACAGTCAAAGAGAACTTAAAGATGGAAGACTGATTTTAAAATAGATCTTGTGCATACCAGTTACAAAAAGATTTTGGCATTTAAGTATATGTTGACGTTATATTATAAGTCATATTGCGCCATCATCTTGCTTAAAATCTTGTATTTTAGAGGGAGGTGGTATTATTACGTTGATATACGATTTTTTGCATACGTCAAAAGAAACCTAGATCTTGTCCTAATTTAGTTTAGATCCACAATCATTTTGTGCGAAATATGCAATAAAATCGTAGGGTAAGTGTGTCAAATTTCGGCATAGTTGCACGCAAGCGCCAAAGTCACAAGTTCAAAATGTAATATTTTTATATAAATTGTTTTTTTTGTTAATTTTTCTTAAGGAGTGTTACTTTGGAACTTTGTAGACAGTTTGTCGTCTTCATTTCCTCAAAAATCATTTTAAATCCATTTTAAATTGAATAAAAATGTAGACATAGCTTTGGTGGCCTCTTTCAGCCACCTTCATTCTGATAGTTCTTTGCCCTTCCGGAATCCTTCCAAAGGCTTTTTGACATCTTCTCGTTTATCGAAGCTACATAGTAGCCGTACTCACTATGGCGTTGTTATCTCGTAATCTCCGTAATCTGTTATCTTGTTATAATTTTTCATTTATAAAATACATTACGAGAACATAACGAGATAACGAGATAAAGATATTACAAGATAACAGCGCCATAGTGAGTACGGCTAGTATAATTGCAGAGTATAATCTCTATAATATGCAAAAACTAAAAATTCATGGAAAATTTGAGGAATAAAAATGTGGCCGGAATTGCAAGCTGGGCGGAAATTGGTACACTTACCCTATATCAATGTAGTCCCACAGCTCAAATTAGCCCCAACTTTATTTTATTTGAATTGAAGATATTAACTTTTTCTTTTCAGAATTTTTTCTTTCTCCCAAAGTGGGAGATTTAAGTTTGTAAAATTGTGACGATTTTATTGATGGCGATCCGAGTCAATAAATTGCGATTGGATACCTATCAAATTCAAACAAATTTAAAAATTAATAATAAAAAAAGTATTTTAGATTTTTTTATACGAGTTCCTATATCTTATTAACTGACTTACCTTTTCCATGTAGAATAACTAATTTTCACTATTGTTTTAAATTAATATTAAACAACACAGGGGCTTCAAGGGTTTAGAACAGAGGTGTGCAAGGAACCGTTGAAACCGAATTAACGTCAAAATAAGTTTGTTATAGTAGCGTTTTCACCATTGACGTACATGTTTCATTTGACGTTAATTCGGTTTCAACGGTTTCTTGCACACCTCTGGTTTAGAAGATCACTAGGGTAAGATGGGGCAATTTTTATTTCGATTTGATGGAAGGAGTCAAGCATATCTATGACATTTGAGCAACATAGTAAAAGGCACAAATGCATTAGATTGCATATCGCACTAAATTTAGAATTTATTCGAGCAGAATTACGTGTAAAATATTTTTATATTTTTATTTAATATTTTTATTTTTTCTAAAAGTTGATTTTGTGGAGATTCTCAAAATTGCTTGGGAGAATTTTGTCAGTCTTGGGATAATTTGCGACGTTTTACTTTCGCAAACGTTAAAAATATCAAATAGACATATTTTTATAGGAAATTTATTCCTTTACAACTTTGTCGAAGATATTTTTCTCTATCTTAACGAGAAATATGCTTAAATTGAGCAAATTAGTATTGATATTTTCTGTAAGCCAAATATTCCAAAAATAGGGCTCAAAATGTCATTATTTTTTATTTTACATAATCCTTCCTCGAATTCCTTCAAATTTTATAAGTTTAAGAAGGTTCGTGAAGGCTATCTATAATAAAAATTTCAAGCCTCAGTCTCTTTTATTTTAGAAAATATTCATTTTATAATAAAGAAAATTGAACTTTTCGTTTTGACAAATTTTGCCCCAGTCTCCCCTGATACACAATTTTTTTTTAAATTTGGCCTCTGCTTATTTTGCTTTAATTTTATCGAAAAACAAAAAGAATCAAAACTTTTATTTTTCGTAAACAAATCGTTAAAAAAATAAAAGTTTAGATACGTTTCGAAAAGGTCTTAGGTCTACAACATATTAAAATGAATCCAAGAAATCAAGGATAAAATATTTCTATAGAGGAAGTGTGCAAGTGTGCCAAATTTCAGCCAGCTTCTAATTTCGGCCACTTTGAGTGTAATTTCGGCCATGCAAATAAATTAATTAAAATTATGTATGTAATCTTCGAATAATCAATGAATTCATTTTGATTTTAAACATTTATTCACTTTAGGATGTATTAACACAAAGACCGTTAAATTTTAGATATAATTTGAATTTAAATTGCGTTTAAAAACTCAGTGTGGAAAGACTCTTACAAAAAATGTGACAGATCGATTGTGTTTCTAGCAGTCTTACGATTTGTGGTGAAGTGCAAAAGGTTTTCCTTCGGTGTTTTTCATGAAAATTTATTAGTTTTCATTAAAGATTGTTTCTGTTTATGTTAATAGTGAATCAATCTTTAAATTTTGGGTAAAATTTCCCAGCTGGATCCTGTATTTCAAGTAAAAAAGTATATACTTTGTGAGCGTCTGTCTGGTGAGGTAGTGTTGCCTATTACGGCAACATCTTTTGCTTTCCTAAATTTCTTATTTATTTTGTTTTTTTTTTTTTCAATTTATGAGTTCTACAATATCCAGAGAAAAAACATCGCTTCTATGAAAATGATGATGTGGAAAAGGCCTTGGAAGAGTTCAGGAAAGGCAAATTGCTACGAGAATCTGCGCGTAAATTTGAGATGTTACTCTTCAGGACCAATTACACGAAAGATCTCAGGGCTTGTGGGTCATATAAACGTATTAAACTAAATATTAAACTCGTTCCATTTGACGTTTTGAAATTTTCTATCCGTTGCGTCACAAAAGGTGGCCAGATAAAAGGTGGCCGAAATTTCACTCAAAGTGGCCGGAATACTACCCAAAGCAATGTCCATATTATTATTAATTTTTCAATATTTTAGGAAGTGATTTAAAGAAAACAAAGATGATAAACTAGTTTTCAGGGTTCACACACTTACCCTAACCTAACCTAACACTTACCCTAGGTAGTTGAGTTTTTACAGAAAAAGTAAAAAAGACACATTTTCAACTGATAAAAAATATTAAAAAGTAGTCGATAAATAAAACAAAAAATCTAATATATATTATTTTAGAAAGAAGAGATCTTAAGATCCTTGGGAATGCCTGCGAATCTGAGTGTAATCCTTTAAAGATTAGTGGCTAATCTGAGAATATTGAGCATCACAAAAGCTTTTATTATGAAAGAATTGAAACATTTCTTATTATTAGCGACTGGGATGTGGAGCATACAAACTATTCGAAAATTAGCGACATGTGCATTTCCTATAGTAAATATTTATTAAATTTCTCACCGTTTCTCACGCTTTACATATTCATCGCATTCATCCTCCTAAGTACAAAGTTTTAAATTATTCATTAAGTCTACTAAATAATTTCCTTTAAATTAGACAGATCTTTGGCTTTTATGGAGATGCAGGAAACACCTATAAGAGCTTAGTATGAAATATTTAGGAAATCAAATGGCACTTTCTAGATCTAGATGTAAATTCATGAATTTTAGCGTGGAAATTTAGCGAACTGTTTTTTTTTTAGTTAGCGTAGAATCCCTTGTTCGAAAAACCACATTTGAGTAGATAAACCAAGCCGAAATTCACTGAACATATTGCAGGCGTGTTTTTGGTGCTTGATGCACAATTTCACTATGATTCAAGCCACCCTCCACATTATTCTTGATTTATCAAATAAATTGTTGTGCACTTTTACTGGGTTAGGGGTTTGAGGGAGGCGCCAAAGCGTTAAAGTATACAACTCGTATAAATTAGCCATCAAATAAATTTATTAATGCCACAAATGCTATTATTTAAATAAGTGAAACAGTAAATTTCTGCAAGTTATTATTGTTTGAGTGGGCGAATTGGGGTAAAGAGGGTGAGATGTTTCTGCTGTAAATTTAAATGAAAACACGCGGAAATGTATGCCACATAATCCGCATTGTAATGTGTATGTTTGTATGGTACTTTTTGACTTTCACCCTATATATTCCCCTCCAAAAAACACCCTCATTCGCCCTCAATGCAACCCCCATACAACTGTAATGAGTCATTAGGATGTCAAGGGGGTTGTTTTTGGGGATGAGTTGAGGCATCACAGAAGTCTGAAAGTTTTGGTTGCATATGTGAGAGACACCATGATGCATTTTGCAAAATTACAAATTCCCATTTTCCTCGTTATTTACAACACCGAATCCTTCCATTCTTTTGCCATACTCTCTGACAAAACATAGAAAATATACAAGCAAAGGGTATGGAAAAAAATGTTCTCATTTCTGAAAATATCCATTTACACATCCGTATAGACCACTACAGAATATTTTTCACTTCGCAATATTCGAGAGTTTGTAGCACGAGTTCATTAAGTATTCAAATTGAATTGCAAGAATGGTAAATATTGGGCACAAGGATGACAAAATTATGACAATTCCACATTCGAACGAAGAGAAATATTTTCGTTTGCAGAATATTGAATCAATTTTGGAACTGGTTGGAATAATGCAAACTTGGCCGATATTGCAACCTGAGAACTAACTTCCTGTGAAATTAGATGCAAATCCACGCATCAGATGAATGTGTCAACTTAACATGTAGTGATTTCCCAAAACGAAACAGTTCAACGAGGAAGGAGAATTAAATTTGACCCTCTAACGCTCCATCACTCTTGGATATTGAAACATTAAACATTACTACGTGGTGTTTATTGGTCTATTAGGTGAATGGAAGCCAAAGGTACTGGTAAACTAATCAAAATGTAGCACTGTACAGTAGAGGGATAACTTTAGAAATTTGCATTTTGGATAAGACTCTTTCTATACAGTCGTAAAGTAGCTGATGAAATTGCAATGTATGTGGTTTTAATACACTTAACAGAGATATCAGGATTAAAACAGATATAAACCATCCTGTATTAGAACACGAAATTGTTGCAAAATTATTCGTGTGGAAAGTATTTCAAATCTCATATCAAATTTTACGACTTGCTGTGAGTTCTGTAAGAGTTAAGTGTGCACGGCAACAGCATCTCCATTAACCTTTTCCGGGCCGTAACATAGGGAGCAAGTCGAGTTCACAATTATTTGATCAAAAATGCTATAGCGCAAAAATTAATCAAGCTTATAAAAAATATCCTATAGATTTGAACGTTGTTATACTTTGTAAGAAATTGGACATTTATCGTTTCTAAATAGGGGAAGTGAGGGATGGTTCGCAAGCTTTTTGGAAGTCAATATTCAAGATTTTTTTCTGGCTGAACGGTAAAATGGACAATCAATTGCGCTATACCACAAGAATCTCTGGTCTTTTAACTTTTTATGCGTGCCTCATTCACTGCCGTAAAATCTGTTCTTTTTCCTGGACAGGAAAATGAAAAAAGTATGATGATTTGTGCGAACCTTGCCTGTGGAGGCAAGATTCGCACGATGGGTTGTTAAGGTTCGTCATTGCATTTTTTCCTGGAATAATTCTTGCTCACAATTAAAAATTATTTACCGATTATTCGATTCAAGTTCCACGAATCCACGGAAACCATTATTTCACTAAAAGAAGGTATCTAAAACAGTTTTCTTCTAATTTTTCTGAAGCACTGTTTTTCTTGCAAATTTATGCCGAAAAATCGACTGAAATGTGAAAATTTCAAATGTGACAACCCTAAAAATTTATCAGCTGTCTTTTCTTCATCTTCCTTTTCCCTTGCTTTCCTCCTTGAGGTTATGTTGTGATTTTAAGCTGCTGGAGTTACCTGATGAGTTGGTGAACTATAACACTTTCAGTCGTTGAACCAATACGCAGTGTAGTATTTAGGATTTTTCGCCACTAGGAAAATAATTTTCCTCCGATGCAAAAAATATTACGTAAATATCAACCCAGATTAACCCTCTATCTATTGGTGTAAGTGATTATTTCTGAACATCAATTTAACTATGAGAAATCACACGAAATGTGAGTCATCAAAATTTCTTGTTTCAGGCCATTTTTGCATTTGTGATTCTAGAACTTAGGAAAGTAGGGCTAGGTTGCCTATTTTTGCAGTGAAGATGAGGTTTATGATTATCTATCTAATGCCTAAGAAATGAGGAACTAGCACTTTTCAAACAAAGAGAAAACTCGGTTTGTTCGAAGGCTCGCGCGTGCGAAGCATCCCTCACTTCCCCTAATCCGAAAAATTGGTTTTCTCAGAATATCCGTATTTTAGGTACCCACAGCCCTAAAAGATGTTGAAGAGTTAAAAGATGGTACTCTTATAGAGTTCATTGCTTGCAACTCAGAATGCTTAAAAATTTGATTGCGTATGATCATGATCGCACCATAATTTTTTTCTGTTGACACGTTTTTTATTCTAGAAGCTTCATCTTAAATCCATAACACTAGTATTTTTTTTAGGATATGAATGTGGCTTATACTTAACAGAAAGATTTTTTAAAATTTTTTTTTCGATTTTTGGCACAACTTTTTTCAAAAAAAAGTGATAATTTTCAACCACTTTTAAACATTTTTTATACTATAAAATCCGTCAAAATCAATATTTCTAAAAACCCTCATGTTAAGCACGAGACAACTATATCTAGAGGAAGTGTGCGTGAAGTTTCAGACAAATCGGTTCAGGCGTTTTCGAAATATCTTGACAACCGATTTTGAAAATGGTGTTTTGATAAAAATGCGTATAACCCTTTAAGGAAGATTGGAACACCGGTGTCCCATAATGAAAATAATTTTTCCTGACTACCGCAAGTTATTTTTTTCTTACGTTTGTACGTAAATGCAAAGTAGAAGGTTGAAGGAATCTAGGATATTTTTCGCAAGTCTCCAGCTATTTGCTATAATAGTAAATATTTAAGCTTAAAAATGACTAATTTTTAAATTTTCATATTGAAAAATGTTTTTAATTATTTTTTATACTTCCAGTTTTTTTTTAAAGCAAAACCGTTTTGGGAAAGGAAACTACAATACTTAAACATAATATTTTTCATTATACTAAAAATTATTATTCATTGGTATTGTCAGAAAATTGATTTAAATTTTGGGCTATTTTTGTCCTTATCGCTCGTAGAGGTAAAAGATGCACCGAATCAGATTCTGTTGAATTTTCCAAAGTCAGATGTAACACGTTTCATTGTTTTTGTTAATCGGTTAAATTTTTATAGTTGGTTATCGGTCCGCAAAAAGTGTCTCGTCGTTAAAGGGTTAAAGTTTTACAACAATATGCGCGCGCGGGCGGAATGCATAACTAAAACTGCTCTATGTCTATATACCTCCGAGAGTTTTATTTCGATTGACTTGAAATTTTCCGAAAATGTTCTGTACTTATTATCCTATTTAATAACCAAATAAAAAAATTGATTTTTTGAAGCCTTCAAACTTAAGCGCATATGATATTCCTGATCTATAGGGTAAAGTGGTACAAGTTGGACAGGGCTTTTTTCTTGATAAATTTAGTACTTCATTTTGATTTGCATATTTTTAAGACTTTAGTTTTACAATTTGGTTCCTTGTGCTTAAAAAAATCTAGTATTGTATTTATTAAGAAAAGAGCCATGTCCAACTTGTACTGGCAAATTGTCCAACTTTCTAACACTATGTCCAACTTGTATCACTTTACCCTAAGTGTCAAAATGTATACATATAAAGTTTGGGCCCGAACTGACGCGGCTGAATTTCATCTCGATCAACAGAAGCTTAGATTACAAAGAATCTCAGCTAAAACGTATTATCAATATTATCTAACTGTATTGTAGAGTTTCTTATTTTTTGGCTCCGCCCAATAATAATCTTGTTCGTGCCTCTTCTGATGAAGTTTAGGAAGTTCTGGAAAGTAGCCAGAGATTTGTTGTGGCACGGCCTTATCCTGATGGAATATAAATTTCTTATTTATTGGCTAATTCTGATCTTTTATAGACGACAGTACGGTTTTCTATACATGGTTTACTAGTTTATGTACCGCCCTGTATTAAATTTTTAAACCATTTGGGAGGGCAAATGATTTTGGCTACCTTTTGAATTGCTTTATTGCTTCTTCTCGACTATCTTTTCCAAAGTACATAATAGTAGGTACTCCATTTTTTATCGCTGAGGCCATTCTATATTAATCTTCGAAATTTCACATTTTCTAACATAGTATAATTCCAAGATCTAAAAAAGCTTATAAATTCTCAATGCATTCATATTTATAGAATAATATAGAATTTTCTAGAGACATTTATTCTTAATTATTATTTCACTGCTCGAACTCAAAGATAGAGCAGTTATATAATCGACTTTTTTCTCAACTTGTCACCGTCCTAGAGCATAAACGGTAAGAGATATCAAGTTCCGGTCTTCGGTGACCCCCAATAAATTTTTATTATTGATGTTATTATTAAATGCAATATTTTAGACATCTAACCTTTCACATTGTGTTTTGTTTTTGCAAAAACAACAACCAAAGAAATTAGATTATTCTTTTTTCATTGGTATGGCAAAGAATTCAACATAGCCTTTTTTGTTTGTAATTTGAAGATATTTAAAACTTTTTTTTGATAGACAAGTGTCTCTCAAAAACATCCTCGTTTTTCATAAAATTTCCACACATATTCACTTATTCATTTTTTTTCACGCGGAAAATTGTTGAAGCAAGAAAATCCTCATAGACATTTTACACTTTCAATAAAAGTATACATTTCCATCTCAACACTTATACAATAAATATTGCAGAAAAATGTGACATTTTGAAGTGAAAGGTCTCATATAAGAGGGATGGCATAGACATTCCTTAGAAGATATCACAAGTGTAATTTTCTTGAGCGTTTTCACGTGTAAAAGTCTCTTGCTATTCCCTTTTTCAAATTGAGACGTTGAAAAATCAACTTGTAAAAGGCATTTTTAATGTCTCAGGAGTTTTCCCTTCAATTCTCTCACGTGTTGCGATGAGGAAGAAAAATCACATATTTCAATATTCCCCACATGATGGAATGCAATACTGTAAATAATTCCAAACCAGCATGATTGATAACACTTGAACGCACACAAAAAAATTGAGACTTTGTAGCATTTTTCAGTGGAATGTGAAAGTGTTAGAAAATTCCATTCCAAATCACTTCGTAGCCCTACCATTTTCCCAAGCATTAAAAATTCTTATCGTGGCTTTTTTTATTCAAGAAATTGCACCAATTCCTTCACTTAGGAATATTTTATTACATACACATACTTACACTTTTATGTTGCTTGCTGTTGCATCTTGAGGAAATGCCTGCGCCTTAGGAAATATCAATTCATCATGTCTTGAATGGGTCTCATTTTCACCTGACTGATTCTTAAATCAGTAAATGCAGAGGTGTTCGATTGGAATGTGACGGTGCTGAATTTTTAATATCTCACTGGAAGAATTGGAGAATAGACGACTCATTCATTAAGCCGAGTCTTGGGGGAATGTCCTATTCTACTTCATTCATTTCATAACATTTTCACTCACACACCAAGTTAACGCAATTAATTTTCGATGAGATAAAGTTGACGTTGCCACAATAAATCATCATATTATGGTGCAGAATGGAAATTGATTTGATATTTAATTACATCAAGCACTTTCCAGGCCGGGCACAGCGCCAAAAGCCGCCGATGGGAGCGTCAAAGTGGGTGAGAATATGTGTGATATTAATTACCGCCCTATTTGCCGTCAATCCTAATCATAGGAACATCCAGTATCCTAACAAATGCAAACCCTCCTCAAACCTCCAATTTGTAGAAAATACCACCCTTTTTTAATGTTGACCCAATGTCCACAGGACTTTCACTAAATGGGAAACCAATGAGAAGTTTAATTAAAATCGATCATTTATTTCCGATTATGTTAATGTTAACTTAACCCATTATCTAAAACATATTGAAAAATTGACAAAACTCTTGTGGTTTAACAAGAGTTTACGTTGCAGGTTACTTTTTCTGTTTTATTTCATATTTGTCAAGATGTCAAGAATATCTCACGGTTTTTGGCTACTTCAAATTTAGAATAGGGTGAAAGGAATACCTATTGCCACTTTAAGAACTAAGAACTCGTATCAGGACTTATTGACTTATTAAAAAATGCAGATTAATGAAAAAACGTTATATTACTAAGATTTTATTGGATGCATTAAATAAATTTCAACATTTTGACAAAAGTGTCAATAGGGATTCTCTGTCAAACAGGTGTTCCTTCGACCCTATCCTTTTTATTTACATACTGACCACATTAAATTATTACTAAGCAATTTTACAAAAATACTGCCCAAACTGGGGGAATGTGTGGTGCAATTGATGAGAACGTTTGGATCTTGGGCGGTGTGTCCCCGGTCCCGACTCGACCATCTCAGTTGTGAGTTCAAGTCTCGCCCGGTGCAAATGACTGAAGAATCTTAAGGGACATAGGGGAAACTGAGGCACCACCATACACGGGGTACCACCAAAGACTAATTTTTAGTTCTAAACTACTTGCACTATATCGACCATTTCTCCAGTGGACAAGCATCCCTAATGCCTATAAATTTCCATTAGTCTTGTCCTCTGAAGTCGAATATCTGATTTAAAAATCGTAGTGTTTAGTGCTACCCCGTGTTTGGTGGTGCCCCAGTTTCCCCTATTTCTCATAAATATTGTAAACCGATTAAAAGATTGTAAGCTGAACAATGTACAAATTGAAAACAAGCCCGAATTAATAATTCTGCCCAAATATTTGCAACTCATTTCACAACTCTGTGGAATTGGCTGAGACTTTTCTGAGATTTAAAGTTTTTTTTACGCTTTAAAGATGTTTATCACTTTTGCCTTTGGAAAAAGACTTAAAGAAATATTTCAAAGTTTAAATATGGAAATATCTTCAAAGATCTAATATCTCATCATTTGACCTTGTAATCTGGTAACGTTTATGAAAAAATTGTAAGAGTTTAAATCCAAATAAACTCAAGCTGACCTTTGAGAATATTTATTTATAAAGGAAATGTATGCAAAGATTCTGTAATCTCTAATTCTCAGTTCTCAGTGTATGATATGTAGTTTCGGTTTGACCTTTACCGACAAATTTCACGAGCTAAGTATTCACGAGGATCTATCTAGAACGGTTTTCAGACCAAAGTTGTATAATTTCTAAAAAAACCAATTGCAACAAAATTATAAAATCTTGTAGATTAGTTGGTCAAAAATTTGCTTGTTAAAAAACAAGATCAGTTAAGCCTTATGGATAAATTTTATGAACAGGGACGACAAGATGAATAGCACAGTTTCGAACACTGTAATATATGCTTTGTTTTTCGAAAAATTGTGCTTTTAAATGATGAAAGTAATAATAATAAATGAACTTGTACATAAAAACATTTTAAATATGAAGAAAAAACCTGAAAGTTCTATCAAGAAATTTAGTATGATCAAAAAATTCTTGAAATGGCACATATTAACAGGACAATATAAATAGCACACTGTATAAGAAGTGATAGTTTTTGGCTTCTACTGCAATTAACAACTTACGAATTCTATTTAAAAATTAAATTTGGATTAAATGGTACTTAGTTAAGAAACTTTAGAAAAAATGAGCGCTTGGCAACGAAGGATCATTAAGAAAATCAGCATTTGACACTATTCTGTGATTGTATTTCATGTAGTGTGGTGTGGACATCTACTTAAAACTATCTCAAATTAGTCACATTCGAGAGAATTATCTTGTTGTCAATCTTTTCCTTTAAATTTAAGAGGATTGAGGTCCTTAGAAAGGTCCTTCCCATTCCAGAAATTCAATTTTGTTCTAATTGAACCAATTTTAAAAATTCTTGGCAATGTGTTTGGGATCATTTCCTTGATTAAAACTTAAAAACCAAGAGCAAATTCTTTTCGATGTTGAAGTACAGTAGAAGTAGTAGCATGATCAGGTATAAAGATTGATATTGTATCATAAAACATCAATATAGGAAAATCGCTAAAGGTGTGCTATTTATCTTATCGCTACTGTGTATGGGGAACTAGAGAAGTAGTAAACATGGGGTAGTTGTAAACATTGTGATTTATTTAATTAAATAGATATTAGAGTTCAGAGGACGTGACTTTTATGAATTCATAGATACTATCAGGGGCATAACATTTCCTATGTTTCCCATATGTTTCTAGCGCGCCGAAAAAACTTTTGGGTTTATTAGCTCTTTTCTCTCAGTATAGAATGAATTAGCAAAAAATATAAATACAAAATAAAAACCAACTTAATATTGAATGGGCAACCGAAAACCCCAAATTGGCAACCTACGTAGTTTCGAAGATATCTCGTGAAATGTGTACGAAAACAGGGAAAATTTCACACTAAAATCGGTCGCATTTTAAGAGCTAATGTCACCCCCTGGATATTATAGTCCACTAAATAAATGATTGACACAATCCCAAGTAGGTGGAAATAAAAATCAGTGTTTACTTCCATTCCATGTTTATAACCGTACCCGTTTCCCTTAAAAGTCATACAATGCGAATTGGCAATAAAAACCTTGGGGTTAAAACTAATCGATACCCTAATACTTGGTCCTACCCTATGACTTCCTTTCACAATAAGAGAGAACAATAAGGTCAACTTTAAGTTAAAGAGTTTTTAAAAAGCTAGAATTTATCATTTTGATGTAGTACCCCTAGTAGTTCAAGAGACATTATCATGTAAAATGTTCAGTACCTAAAGAAAATATTTTTAAATATATACTACCAAGTTAAAATAAAAATGTAATAAGGAATTTTTTAATTTTTTACTTACTTTTCTGATCTTACATTTTTTGAAAATGATTTTTATGGGAAGTTATTTTTAAAACAATAAAATTCTCGTACACATACTAACAGTCCTTATGAATAAATTTATATTAATTTAAATTTAAATTTACATAATTTTAAACTACTGGAATATTTGAATTTTTAACACACTTTTTTTTTAATTTTCATATTCTTGCGCATCCGTCTTATGTAAAGTTATTTGATTGAGATAAAACATGCGAAACATTTATATTCTGAGCATATTTCATCTCTAACGAGATTCTTGGCAGCACGTGTCCGAGTGAAAATTCTCTAAATCACTCAATGATCCCCATTCAAGTTAAGACTCTTCAACTAAAGTGGTGAAAACAAATAGTTCAGGGTAAGAAGAGATACTCTGTTTAGATTTCCAATGATCATAAAACATATCTTAATGGGGCAAGAAAAGTTCCTCAAACTTCTTTCTTATAAGACAAAATTATCCCAAAAAAAAATTTATTACTTATGCCTCTTTGTCCTTCTTCCAACTCCATTCGAATCTAATAATCGCTATGGGAAAGCAGACGTGTGGAGTAGTGAGACGAAATGGGCATAAGTTTGTGTGTTTGGTGTATTTTTGGAGTCGGATTTATTTATTCAGATTTTCTTGCGAACATTGTGGTGTTTCAGAATGAATTTACCTGAAGGAATTGCTGGCAGAATGCCTAAAAATTGAATTCGCTTCTTACAAAACATACTTTGGGGAAGATGAGTAAGTCCCATGGGTGTGAATTTCTAGGCTGAAACTGTGTGATTCTTTCATGCTATTTTATGCTATTTATACTATTCAATCATACTACATCTTCTTGGGGGATTTGGAATGCGAAAAAGTTGAAAAAAAAGTGGAACAATAGTCGCAAGGTGGATTTTATTAAATCAATCTTAAACCCAAGGTAAATTGTGTAAATTCACATTAAATGTTTAGAATTAAACAGACTTGAATAGAATAAATTGAGATGTTTTCGGAGCAGAAGAGAAAAAAAAATATAGTTTTTCCCTGAAGGGGAAATGAACGGAATGTAAATAAACAACTCTTCTTTATTTCCAACAACTGTATATAGCATTCTCGGTGAAAATAGTCGAGTTGGAAGAAAATAGACGTGAAATTTTCCATCAATTAATTTGTGCTGAAGGTGCCATCAGGGATTTTCTACGTGGTCCCAATTCTGAAATTCACTTTAAATTAATAATAAACTAAAGCGCGTCATGGGGAATCAACTTTAACAAAATATGGAATTATTTGATGCCAAGTGAGACATTACGAATACAAGGTAGTTTGAGAGTTTGTTTTGATTAGGAAACATTTTAAAGTTGCGGCAGATTTAAATAGAATTTTTGGCGAAAAACGCAAGAACTGAATTAGAAAATATTTATTTTTGGCAAACAGAAAATAAGGAAGTTGAAAAGCACCTTATGATTATTTAGTAATTAGTAACTTCTAATCACTTTTGTATAATGTGTTGGCCAAAATTTAATGTTTTAAATAATCCATATTTGAACGCATGATTATTATTAATAAAATTTTTTCTGTATTTCTGCAAAATAGTGACAAAATTGCTCAATGAATTGTAAAATCTAAACCTACAAAGTTCTGGATCTAGAAAGTTCCTGGAAAAGACTTTCCACGAGATTGAATTAATTTAAAATATTAGAAGGAAAAGGTACACCCTTAAATTGGAGTACCTTTGAAATTAACCTCTTTTCTCTTATTTTCAAAAGGAATTAAGGCTTATCATAATGTAATTTAATTTCGTAATTTGTTTGTGAAGCTAAGTTATATCACGGTAAGGTCAAGTTTTTCTGTCAAGTTTTTTGCAGTCTCAAGTTTTTCTTGAGACTGCAGTGGGTCGAGGTTGAGAGAGATAAAGAATTCTACACGAATTAATGCGTAGGCATTTATTGGTCCTTCGAGCCGGAATGATATCGAGATCGGCATTCAGGGTTAATAGCTGAGTTTCTTTCAAGGCTAAGTAAATTGTTATGCAGACGTTCGACATTGGGGTGTTATAGGACATATGAATAGCTATCTTCCCAATGCGACTAGCCAAGGAGCCTTGAAATAAACTTATTTCTCATCCTTGAACTCTAAATTTCAATATCATTTCGGTTCGAGGGGTCAAAAAATATCTATCTACGTAAAATATCTGGTACTAGTGTGCAAAATAATTGAAATAAACGTTTTCAATCAGTAAATTGACAAGAAATAATTGATAAATAACGCAAAATTGACCTGAAAAATAATCTGCCTATATTTATATTGTTAGGATGGCTAATACTGAATATAAATCCAAAACATTATGAAAATAGTACTAACTAAAATATTTCAGTTTTCTCTAATCTCAGATGACATAAATCAAAGCTTTAGTCAATCATTGATAGTTGCAGGACTAAAATATTTAATCCCGTCAATCCCGTTGTATATTTTACTACCTCTGACATTCTCATGCCATGGTTCTGCTTATAAAACTATATTCAACATTTGAAAGTCTAACCAATCAGAGAACGGAAAATGAATTAAGCATTTTATGAGCTTAAATATTTAATTAAATATGGATATACATGATACGTAACTATAGACAGATCGATAGTAGTACCGTGTAAGTTCGGAACCAAATATTGCGATATATATGTATTTTTTAAAATAATATTGTTTTTTTTGTAGAGTATTCCTTGCAATTTTTCACCATTTTTTCAAATATTCCATGTTATTTAAAAAAAAAATAAAAAAAGGTTATATGTAGGCACGTTTAGGCCTAATAGGACATTTTTTATTACTTGCTCGTATAGGCAAATGTTTATGAGAGCTTCTTATATTATAATTTATTGTTTTTAAATTGTCTTTAGCCACTTAACCATAATTTTGTAAATTGTTGTATAAAGTTTAATCTGGTTTTAATATCTTGGTAATCTAACTGAAACTATATCAAAATGGTTTAATTATCAAGTAATTTCCGACACAGAATATTGATTGTTAAAAAATAGTGAAATGATAAATTAATTATCGGTTTAATCATATGATAGAAAAAAATATGAACTTTAAAAATGTTATTTATTATCGTGAATTTTTTATATTTATAAATTTATAATCAGTTGTGAAAATCATAATAAACTATTAAACTCAGCGAAATTTCTAATTGCCGAAAGGATTTATTTGAATTGTTACAGTACTTGTGTATAAAGTCATCAAGTAAAAGATAAATAGTGCAGTGTGTCTCTTGAAACTGCTTTAGAACCATAGATAATCTTGTGGCCAAGTCATATTTTGTTTATTTTAGATGAAATCATAAGTCTCATGAGTATTTAGATGGAAATCTCAAACTCATAAATTTCCATATAGTTTTTTTTCTTCCTAGCAGAACAATGTGCACAATTTTCCCTAGGAATGGGGTACATTTTCACATTTTCTCTCTGGGAAAGGAAAAATTCCATACGAAAAAGTTGCTGAGAGAGAAAGACCAGCAAAAATGTGTGTCTGGATTGCAAAAGTTGTAATGAGAGAATGTGGTTCTCACAAGTGCATTTTTCTCTGGGGCCAGAGGAAAATCCACAAAAAAATGTATAGTCAATGAGGGTGAAGTATGGTGAACAGAATTCAATATTGAAGAAAAAGCAATAACATGTGAGAGATTTGGGACCATGTCAAGTTTTATTGAAATTCATTCCATTTGCCACCAACTCTTGCAAGATGCATCGTTTTAAAGGGGCATTATTAACATATAATAACTATTGGATCATCTCCTAAAACACGCCTTTTCAATAAGTCTCCCAAAGTACGATGATAGTGGTGGATGCTGAGGGTGTAATAATGATGAAAATATTGCATGAATATATACAACTCTTTGGCCAACATTCTGCATTTATGGCGAACACGGGGGCTAATTGAATTGTGGCATGTGAAACAGTCGAAATTTGATTTTCTGACTACTGGCGATATCATCGCGGGAATATCATTTTATTATGACGCTATAAATGTTGCTCTATCCTATGTGTTTTAATACACTTCCTATATGGCCTCCATACAGTCCAGTGTATGACCTACCATAATTCAATGATGCAAATAAATCTATTTTCAATAAAACTGTTTAACAGTTTGCAATTAATTCACTATAGTTTCACTTATTTATACAATTAATCTCCATTTTACTGGCATTGCCTACAAATAGCCCTAAAGGGATTTTTGATTCAATTTGGGGCTTCCATTGAACCCAAAAGTTTCGTTAGAACTTGAAGGAATTACCACAAAGGTCATCTTATTAAATTTATTGTCTTCTTCGGTAATAAATTTAATATCCTTCAGACATAATTCTTCCATTTATTCATTATAAATTGTGCAAAGTAATTGCCAAATTGTGGGACCGAGTCTTTGTAGGCTATCAATAGATTTTATTGATTGTATCATATCACAAGAAAGGGGGAAATATTCCAAAGACAAATTTTAATATTTCTTATATAACTTCTTACACTTATTCCTTCACTGAGAAAAAAAAGAGGGTGCGATTAACTTTTTTTCCTCGTAACTTTAACATTTTTAGGTGTAAAAATATATCAAGATTTTTTAATGTTAATTTTACACCTTTTTAAGGGTAAAACTAATATGAAAAAGGGTAACTTTAACCCCAATACATCTAAAAAGAGTAATATTTACACCGATTTCGGATCAATAATGTAGGGTAAGATTTACATTTCCGGAATGTCATTTTAACTTTTTCGGATTTCTCTCAGTGTTTATTTGGTAGATTTTTGTTTTATTTTTTCTTTAAATTTATTTACAACAATATTTTAAAAGCACGAAACAACATGGGAGTAGTGAAAAATTGATAATTAGCGTCCATCTCCGTCTTAGCGTTAGTAAAGGGAAACTGTAGAAAAGCTATTGTTGTGACCCAGAAAACACATTAAACCACAGGACCTTCTCCTTGAACAAAAAAAGAGAAGAAAAATTAAAGAACGATTTACAATGGTATAAGAAAGGTTAATGAAATTTAAATAAGGAAAAAAATCCAATAAGTGCTCTCTTAAGATTCAGCCTGAAAAAAGCGTCGGATGCCATCTGCAGACCTACACAGATCACTTGGAACGGAGTTAAAGATAACTACGCCCTTTACAAATAATGATCGGTAAAGACAGTCACTCCTGACCTTAGGCACTATGAGTCCCCGAACCCTGGCCAAGCCCCCCTAACCAGAAGACTCGTCAGGTACTGAGGACACCCAAATATTAACAAATTAAATAGAAAGAGCACAGCTCTTAAATTTAAGTGCAAAGTAAGGTCAGAGCCAATAAATTGTATAAATCTATTTGCAGATTGTATATGCTAAGAGACGTTCTATAAGAAAACTATAATGAAAAAAGCACTTTCTAATCTTGTTTGGAATTTACAACTTTCAGTAATATTTTCCGAAATTTTCTATAAAACACTTTAGATATTTTGCCGTAGAAATTTGATTTTCGGACAATCATTTAAAATTTACTCATAGCACATTCATCTGAAGTCAAAAAACTAAAATTTTATTCTAACAGGTTAGTAAAGCTAATATGTGAATGAATAATTTTTGAAAAAAATTGAAATAGGAGTTTGGAAAACTTTTATACAGACGATAAAGTGTTCGGTGTATTCTTTAACATGTTACGTCTTTTAAAACAGGTTGTGAACAAGGAAAGAAAAAGGTCATTTTTCGAGCACTAAAGAATTCCTCTTGAAAAGAATCTGCAAAATTTCAATGAAATCTGTTCATTATGCTTCCGGCAGACTTTTTAGATCAGTAATATTCCATAAAGTCGAAATTCACATTCATTCCTTTAGTTTTCGTGGATCACGCAGACAAAAAAATCTGCATATTTCTATATCTTTTTACATCTTAATAAAAAAAATAGTTAATTTGAATTCTTAAGCATATAAGAGTACAACATTTGAACTATATTTTCTGAAATTTTCATTTCAAAATTTTAAAAATTCAGCCATTGGGACTAGATTTTTAGAGACAGTTTTTGAAAAAAAAAACATACTTTTTGGTAGACAGGGTTTCTCAAAAAATACTCATCTGACGTCAAAAAAGTACATATTTGCTGTTGGTTGATGAGTTAAACTCGTAATTAAACGGTAGATTTTTTTTACTTTGATCACTTTTTTTACTTTTATTTTAAATTTTAGGATTTTTTACTTTTTTTTATATTTTTTTACTTTGATTTTACAAGAAAAAACCTGGTGTAAAATACGCCCAAAATTGTATCCTTTTTGTATAAAATTCTGAGAAACATCTAAATTTCATTAAAAAAAATATCGTTTAAGTACGAGTTTATCTCATCAGCTAACAAGAAATATGTATTTAGTTTTTTGACGTCAGATGAATACACTCTGAGACATCTTACAAAAAAGTGTATTTTTTAAAAAAGGTCTCCAAAAATCAGGTCTGAATGGCTGATTTTTTTTAGATTTTTAAGTAAAAGTTTAAGAAATTATAATAGTTTAAATGTTGTACTTTTATATGCTTAATGACTTAAGTCAAAATAAAAAAAAACATTCTGGAAAAAAAATAGAGAAAATGTTATGTTTTCCAGTCTTTTTGGCCTACGTAACCCCTTTAAAGATTCGTATATTTTTATGGTGCTCCTTCGTATTCATTTTCTTCTTTTAAACATCAAAGAAAATTAAATTTAGTTCAGTCCATTTTTGAATCCGAAAAAGTGAGAGATAGACTTATGCAATTTTTTTGTCAGAGAAAGAAACACGAATTTTGATATCATGATTTTTACCTATCTTAAAGGTGTGTCGAATGCATTATTTCTCGAGGAATTTAGTTTATCAATTTCTAAAGTTCAGTTTTAAGATACAACCGATTAAAGTTGACGCTTTTCACTGGAAAAGCTTTGAAATGTATTGCAATTTGAATGACTTAAAATCTTGAAAAAAAATTCTGACATACTTCATTATTAATTTTACAAACAAAAATTTTTTTTTTTAAATTAATCTTGCTGAAGTCATTCCTGGAATAAATTTAAAACCCTAAGTATAATATGGCTTCGTAGTTTGTTCTAAATTCCGGAGGAATTTAAAAATTGATGAGTCGGCATCAGTCGCTGCCTGATTACCATAGAAAATAAAACAAAAATTTGATTATTCTATTTCCTTTGATAAAATTATGTGAAGATATCTCCCCCTTTATCCATACCCCTTCTTTTCCGACAGAGCCCAGGGGTGTGCCAACTTTTCTAATTGTGCATGTCCGATGGCTTAAAAAATAAACCCACTCCAGCTCAGCGTGAACCACTTCCGAGTGAAGAAAGTTGTAGGAACAATCTGGCACTAGAGGATACATTTGCATATTACCAATGATATTTTCTGTTTAACATGAAGTTCCGGCTGTAAATCCTATTTAATGAAAGATAAAAAAACATTGAATTTTCCTCGCGTTTGCCAACTTCTTGTACAACATGCTAAATTCGGGACAGTGCGCTTGGAAAAGTGAATTTAATACGCCAATCAAAATGTGTTATCTCACCAGGGAAATGTTAATGTGGGGTGGTTTAGGAGGGATGTGTTGTGCGGTGAAAAAGAAAATGCGGAGTATTACTTCTACCGGAGCGAGTAGTTTAGAAGCTTTGTTCGTGATTTATACTGCTCTGGCACGAATTGTCTTCCTCGATGGAAAGACCACGTTTGCCCTCAACGTTTTACAATTAATTGGATTGCGTGAAAATATCTTACATTAGTCACTCTGTCTCACCTGCTTCTAGCTGCAGGAAGTGAATAAGTCGTTCAAATATATCTCTATAGGTTGAAACTTCTAGAAACCGAAAGAATGGCAAATTTTGCTGAATGTTAACCGTGATAAAATTTAGTTACGTGGATATTTGAAAATTGTGGTAGGTTATAAACGGTAAGATATGTACAAAATACTAGTAACTCTTGATTTTTATATTTTTTAGAGGTTGTGTAATTAGATTAATATAATCAAGAAAATAATTTGGCTATTTTTTAATGTCTACCTAAATAGATTTTTTTCATTTTTTTTTATCTATTTATCATATTTAAAATTTACTGAAAATTTTATAGATTAAATTTAAAATTTTGTGGATGTCTAAAGTTTGGAAAAATGCAAAAATGCGCCACAACGTTTGTCTGTCACCGTATATCAGAGTTACTAGCCTAAAAACAAAACTGTAAGAGATATCGACTTACAGTCCTCAATTAGTCCTTATAATTATTAAATATTGTATAGGTGTAATATTAGATCACGAAACATGAGAACTAAGGAAGAAGTAATAGGTGACTGCCTTCGAGGATGACTTTCATAAGCTTTTCTTTAATTCTAGCATTCAATGACGCTATTTTCCGATGGAACATGATGGATAAGGGTCTCGTTGAAGATGGTGAAGAGAAGACTATGCTTAACCCTTTAAAGACGAGAGGATCAAAAATTCAGAGTCAGAAAAATCACTTTTTCTGACTTTTTAGAGCAAAATATGATGACTTTAGGATGTAGAAAAAATTTCATTTTTGGGTCACCGGTGACCCAATCGTCCTTAAAGGGTTAAGCGTCAGATCTATCTGTCTATTTTTAATTAAAACACATACAAACTGCTACATTTAATATTGCAAAATGAAAAATTAGTTTTAATTGTAAGAATATAATGCCAATGTAAGTGAAGTATGTCTTGACTATAAGAGCTATATTGTCAACCCAAAATAATATATTTTTTTGAAAATTAATCTTCACTTTTATTAAATAATCTTTTGAAATATGTGATACATTATGGCCTCTACACACTAAAAAATGTAATAGTAATAGTAATATTTATTGAATCACAAATATAGGGTTCATTCCTCTTACAATTGTGATAAAGAAAAAAAAGAAAAATAAAAGAAGGCTTTACAATAGCATAAGAAAAGGTAAATGAAAATTAAATAAGAGAAAAAAAAGATCTAATAAGTGCTTCCTTAAGATTAAGTCTGAATAAAGCATCGGATGCCATCTGTAGACCTACGCAGATTACTTGGAACGGAGTTAAAGATAACTACGCTCTTTACAAATAATGACCGGTAAAGACAGTCACTCCTGACCTTAGGCCCTATGAGTCCCCGAACCCTGGCCGTATGTCTGTCAATAATTGAAAGTTTTTCCTACTCAAGCTTAAGTAAATTGCTTCAATATAGACATAATTTTTTCTATTTTTTAGAGAGAGGCCATTAGTGACTAGTGGTAAATCTTTGCAAAAAAAAACAAATAATAAAGTAGGGGAGACCGGGGAGATTTGGGACAGGGGTAATGTGGGACAAGGCGGATTTTTCATTAATTTTTGAAATAAATGGGATTTAACCACTGCTCAATCGTAAACAATATTAAGATGTATCTTGACTAAAATAATGGATATCCTCAGTTTTATTGTTTTAATTCTATGAATACTTTCTTAAAAATTGATAAAATTTGTATTTTTTGATTTCTCAGTTTTGCTCTTTGTATTTTATATCAGCTATTATAATCAAAACTTTTTTATCACATTAGGTAGCAGTGTAATCTGGGAACATATTTTTATAAAATTTTCAGAGATTATACGCTCTTGTTTTTTACTCAAAGGTTTTAAATATTAAAACTACCTTCGGGGATGTTTGGGACACCTGAAAGGGGATGAATGGGACGTTGATTTTCTACAAGATTGTAGGTGGCGTGCAATTTTTTATTGTCAAAATGGAGAGTAATTCCCAGTTTCTACTGGAAATCTACCTCTTCTGCAAACTTTATCAGTTGAGTAGTTGTTTACAGGGACAATTAAACCATCAATATCTTGGGAATCAATAATTTACTCTCCAATGTATATTCGACCTTTGCTTAATCCCGTTAAAAACTATTTTCTCGAAAATTTCTCGAGCAATATCCTCTACAATTCTCACAAATTCTCCAAAAAGGGCAAGACGAGAGCTTTTTCAGAGAAATAAGGAAAAAAAAACAGGCAACATGCAATTGTCGTAAAATCAAACAGGAATCCGTCAATGAGTTCAAAACTAACAGTACCAAGAAAATCTACTCGCCTGAGGAATTTGATGATCATGATTGCAATACTTAGAATTAAAAAAAAGCGAAGAATGGTAAATGGAAAATAAGAAGAAAATACTTTAAGTAATTGATTGACAATAAATAACTCTACTGTACAAATTAAATTGATATTTATTTCTAAGTATGAAAAAAAAGATTGAACATTTTTATATCTATTAGAAATATTTTTTATCTAGTACTTAAAATTAATTAACGTACTCCAATAATGCAAATTATCCGAGAGAAAGCGCGTCCCAAACATCCCCTCTTGCGTCCCATACTGCCCCACATCGGGGAGGTTTGGGACAAAGCGTCAAGTTAAATGTTTTATCTTCTCCAAGAAAACTCAGTTGTTTTCCAAGTTCTATCGAGTACTTTTTATAAAGTAAATAGACCACATAAAATTGATATACACTACCGTGGTTTTTTGGAATAGTGTCTCAAATTCAAAACCTGAAAAAGTTTCCCAAACCTCACCGGTCTTCCCTACTTTCGGTGTGACGATCCAATGTTCACGGAATATTTACATGTACAGTATTTTACAAATATATTTTTTTCGATTACTAAACCGCTTAATAAAATATATTAAAAATTTAAATAATAAATCCATTGTTATCTATAATGAAATTGAACAACAAATTTAGAACATAGAGCTTGAAAATCTATAAAATTTATGATCATGTACATATAAATTTATTCCAGAAATTTGCAGAGGAACCACTTCAATATACACCAACAATGCTTATCTAACCGACAAACGACCAACTATTTGGAAAATGCTGTTTCATAAGCATAATTTGATTTTTGAATAAACATTATTTCCACACAGATTTTAGTGTCCATTGTCCATACATAAGCCAAAATTATGCAACTTACAAAATCTTGTAACCCAAATACCGAGTCAACTGATGGTAAGAACTTTCTTTGTTATTTTGCTATATATGAGAAGATGCAACTTTTGCAAAAATTGTGAATAGAATCAAAACACATATTACTAGTTGGTCTCTCTCTACACAGTATAAGTTCCTGGAAAAGGTAATCTTTGGGGAAATTCCTGCAAAAGTGATAAAAGTTACTTGTAAATTGATTTTTATGATTTTGTGGAAGAACTTAGACTACAGTAGTTGAACAGGAGATGGAAAAGAAATTACATATAAAGATGTTAGAGATTTTGAATGCACTTTTAAGGTTTTAGGGCACTGTTATGAGACAAAAGTTTTCCTTTATTTCTTCAGGATATTTAAAAACCAAGGTTTTAAGGGAAAGTGGGGCAACTTTAAATGCGGGGCAGCTTTGAAATTGGGATTTTTGACGCACTTTTTAAATAAAATTGAGCCTTATCATGATATAATTTAGCTGCACAAATAGGTTGAGAAACATAAATTACATTATAATATGGCTCAGTTCCATTTAAACATACACTGAAAGAAATCCGAAAAAGTCAAAATAACATTCATGAAATGTTAATTTTACCCTGCAGTATTGATCCGAAAACGGTGTAAATATTACCCTTTTTAGGTGTATTATGGGTTAAAGTTACCCTTCTTTCGTGTTGAATTTACTCTTAAGAGGTGTAAAATTAACATTAAAAAATGTTGATATATTTTTCACACCTAAAAAGTGTTAAAGTTATTACGAAAAAAGTTAATCGCAGCCTCTCTTTCTTCTCAGTGTAGGAGAAAAATCCCAATTTTAAAGCTGTCCACATTCAAAAGTGCCCCACTTTCCCCTATACTGAATATTAAGTATAAATATAGTCTTAGAGGAAGTGTTTTCCAGTTCTGTACAGATATGTTTATCAAAACATTTACCGATGTAGAATATTTTCCATTTGATGTATTTCCTATTATTTTCTAAGTAGATAACATTGATGAGAGACATCATCGTTGGGTTCTTGAAGATAATCTGCATGTCTCTCAATTTGCAACAGACAACTGAATTTCATGGTACGATTAAATATGATTACAATCACATAGGAGACGGCTGATGTGTGGGTGGCATAAATTCCAGAATGAACGCTAGAAATTTCCTACAAGTGTGACATTAATGTAATGCAGAATGCATCACCCAAGGAGTGTTATTCCCGGGCTAAAACCTCTTCGCGAGCAAAATCCTCTAGAACCTCACGTGTCTTCCTTTGCCCTCCCCTCCTCCGAGTTGTACAACCAAGAAATTATAGAGCGTCGAAAATTTGCATATAATCAGCGTTGTTGCACAAATGGCATTATTCTTGTTTTCCTTGCACCTCTTTTTTATCATTTTTCTCCCAATATTATATCTCAAAACCACTAAAAAATTCTACCATGGAGCAATTTTCTCCCAGACTTCCCACCATATCTTTTTCCTTAGCTGTTTGCAGCAATTTCATATCATTGCCATATCTCTCGTTCCTTTTTTTTTCATTCTATCTACCCATTCTTAGCTAAGAGGGAAAATCTTCCCTCTGGCGAAAATGCATAAAAGTCTATTTTTTGTAGCCCATTCTATCAGCATTCTGCACCACTTTCTGCGAGAGCATCTTTCACCAAAAGCCATTCTCTTGAACATCAAAAGAGCACATGTTCGAGCACGAAAGCTGGGAAAGACATCGCGGATAGGATTGACAAAATGCTTAGATGGTTTATCACATACTCTGTGCAGAAATCCATTAGTGAACATTGCTCAGGATTGTGAAATTTTCAGAGAAATTGTTTATTTATTTCATATGTTTCCTAAACTAGTTGTTTGCAAATTGTTAAAGTTTAAGCATTCAAATTAAATTATTTCATCAACGTTTACCCAAACGTTCACATAAGCTTTCGTATTTAGAGCTACAAACTCAATATTTATAGCATTAAGGCGTCTACACATTGGGATCAATTTTCGTCAAAATTGCGTTTTTGACAAAAATTTGACGTTTCCCCCTACAACGCTGCAGGGAATTTCCCTCAAAAAAGCCATTTTTGACAAAAATTGTTCCCAATGTGTAGAGGCCATTAGAGAATATTATTCGAAAATACAATTTTTGTATAATTGATTATCGAAATTACAACAAATTTATGATCGTGAATTCTCTTATTTTAAAAATTAAGCATAGGGGAGACTGGGGCACATGTAACCATTTTCGATACATGCGAATTTGAGGTGATTTTCCAAGGACACCGTGATTTTTTGGAAAATATTTCTTAGCTCATGTTTTACCCTTGGGTATAGGCAATTCGTCGAGGGTAATGCGGATTCTGGAAAACAATTGAGTTTTCCATAAAAAAAAAATTGTGTCACTGTGCATTTTTCTCTTTTCACAAAATACCTGGGGTAGAAGTAACCACTTTCTGGAGAGGAAGTAAACACCCTTTTTTCCACACTTGAAATTAACTTTGCACCACTTTCGATTATTTAAATTACTTAAGAGATATATAAAGACTCTATATTTTTCAAAAAATCACTACAATTTTTACAAAGAATAATTAAAATAGCAAAAAAAACTAAAAGCATGCATATCAAAGACATTTTTCAATGGATTTTCCCCATATTTTGACATCATGTGATTTTTTATTGAACACAGCGCCACCAATTTTTTTCGTAATCTATGAATTATAGATATTTCGCATGAAGGTCAATTTCCCGCTCTTTTACCTACTCATTTTGTGAAATTGAAATTGCCTGGTTACATCTACCCCAAATGCTGTTTTCTGACCAATTATTAATTCTTTTGAAATAATGAGAATCTCAATTTGTCTAGTAAATGCATAAATATAATCCTAAAGATGTAGGAAAGTACTGGTATAGCTACATTTCGATTATTTTACACAGTTTTTAATTTCCAGGTGGAAATCCAAATGACCAAAATAATTGAAATATCAACATTTTCGGGAAAAATGAGTTTTATTTTTAAAGTATTAGGATTTTATTGACCAATTCATCTGTGGACATACATCCCCATGGTATCTATGAATGCTTATGGGTTTTATCCTCTGAAGTCTTAAAATTAAAGAAAAAATCACAGTGTTTACAACTACCCCAGTTTACTACTGCCCCAGTTCCCCCTAAGGGAGACTGAGGTAGAAAGTCACAAATTGAAATTTTGAAAATTCAATATCTTCCAAGGTAAAAAAGATAGCGGCTCAAATTTTTTCTATAGATAGCCTCCATAGGCCTTCTTCAATGTCGTAAGTTTCTTAGAATTCGAACAAGGAATTCAGAAAATAAAAAATATCGAAATTTTTAGACCTATTTTTGAAATATTTTCCTTGCAGAAGATAACAATTATTACCTACTTATTTTCCAAAATTGATGCACTGGTGAATATTTTCTAAATAATTTGGATTTTTTGAATACGAACACGCTATCTATTTTGGAATTTTACAAAAGTTCTTTTCTCCAGAAATCGTTTTATTAAAAATGGCCACTTGGGGTAAAAAGTAACAAAAGGTATAGAGATAAAAGTAACAAAAAAGCGAAGAAATTTCTGATGTCTCACGGCGAAAAGAAACGTCATTATCATGTCTCGCCTTGGAAATTATCATTTTCATGTCTCGCCTTGATATAGGAAATGTAGTTTAATCTTTAAACCACATTTCCTATATCAATTTAGTGTCTGCTATATAATGTGTAATAAAAGGCTGAAAATTATGAAACCATTGTCAGACAAGTCTTGGTAACTAAATGTAAAAGCTATGCTAAAGTTCGAAAACCTTTTGAAACTGTATGAATATTTTCGATTAATAGAAACCATAATATAATCCTTTTATCACATGCTTGAGCTTGTTATTTTAACATAATCTTTCATGATCTTGAAATTCTAATAAGCTTTAAAATTTTATAAATTAAATCTTATTTCGCCACTGATGCTACATGAACTAAGGGAAAGTAGGGGAAAGTACTCTCCCTTCGAATGTTCATGCCTTCGAACAATGTGAATTTCTTCTACTTTTCGTAAGAGATTTACACTAAATTATCACAGAATTATCAACAATTAATAATAAGCTAATTAATATTTAATAGAAATGTGTTAGTCTCTTAGGAAAACTTAACGTAAATTCACATTATTCGAAGGCATGAACGTTCGAAGGGAGAGTACTTTCCCCTACCATTGTTTTACGAAGTAATTTCACTCAATTTACCAAAGACTGTGACTGAGAGAGTGTGGGAAAGTATAAAAACTCAGGGGTCGAAAGTTAAAAGGAAAAAATGAAAGACCAAAACTGTCCTTCATCAACCGCGTGACGAAGCATTTAATGCAATTTCCTATTCAGAGTGGCGCATCAAGTACAAGAGCAAATCAAGAAGTGTCTCTGGAATTTTTTAATTTAAGCCATCGTCTGATTTATGCAGAAAAAAAGGACAGAAAAACTATGCAAAAATCACCCTTGGAAAAGTATTTTTGCCTCAAGTGTTCTTTCTCCGATTGTCCTCTTCATACCAGACAAATCTCCTGCGAGGGATTTTCTCCATCAATTTGATTTTGAAATTCAATTCCATTTTCTCCATTTGATGGGAAATTGGGGTACATTCAAAGCCACTTAGAGTGAATTATTTCTTGGACACACACACATTGATCAATGTGACAGAAGAATGAGTGAGATTGAGTAGTTTATGTTCCTTTTCCCTAAGGATGTTCTTTGTATTTTGATGTAAAAATTCATTGACAACGTTCCTGACATCCTCTTATCATGTTACAGCAATTTACACCATTCCCCATGACCAACAGAGTCACCATAATGGATTCAATTATTATCCACTTAATTTTGATTTTGCCAAATGATATCCATCCACCAGCCCGAGACGGTAAGGGTATCCTTTTGCAAATAGCACTTGTACAAGAATGTGTCATCTGTCTATCCATTTGTCCGCATATGGGTTGGAAAGCGCAAGAGGAAGATATTGAGGACATCCATTATTGCTAACATAATGTCCCTCAAATGTCTTTCTGTACCCCTTCCATGTTATCTCATCATTAGACCAAATATGAAATAGCATTCTGCGCCTTCCGGAACCACAAAACACCGTGCCCGGAAGTCATATGGAATGGGATGGATGAATGAGGAATTGATACTCGCAATTGCCATTCACATCTAACACTGTCAATTACACGTTATTTGGATCTGATTAAGTGTCTCCTCGGAAAATGTTCCCGAAAGAGAGGGTAATTCTTTGGAAAATCACTCAAAGGGAATGAGTAATTCGATGATCGAAGCACTATCATGATCTTCGATAGCTGACAGTTTGTGAGCATTACGAAAATGTCTGATTTGGTAAATTGGGTAAAGTGATTTTATTGCTATGACAAAACAGAAAATAGGGTAGTGGCATTACTTGTGGTCTGTCCTTACTTATGGCTTCGTCGCAATTTTTGTCAGAAATTGTCAAAAACCAAAATATGCGATATGTTTATATCATAACACATCAAATATCTTTAATTTTGAGGTTTTTCGAAATTATTTTGTGACATTGTATTTTTTTGCGAAGAGGCCATAAGTAACGACAGAGGTGACAAATAATGCCGCCACCCTATTAGGAAGTAAGGCTCAGACTTTTTTTATGACACACTTTATTACAATCTGTATATGGAAATACAATAAGTAATTAGTTTGACATTGACTACATTTGAATAAAAAACATTGTCTCGAGAAAGTACAAACCCAGTAGCTTACCTCTCATAAATATAAGTTAAAAGTAAAAAAAATCAGTTGTCAAGATCCAGGATTCTATTTCTTTTTAGCCTACGTTTAGGCTCAGACTAATCTAATTTAGCTAATCTGAATATAATGAAATAAACCATGTGAGGAAGTCCAAATACGTACGAGTTTGGAACAAAAAATATTTGGATTTCAGTTTGGATTCTTTATAAATTTAAGGTTTAGCCTTAAGCTTAAATGTTTCTAATTAGCCAACATAATGTGAACGGGGCTCAAGCCACTTCTTTGAAACAAAATAAAGTTATATGTCCGAATAAAAATTTCGACAACTGCCATGAAAAATTCCCTAAATATCAAAAAACATGAAAAAAGGAATTAGGGTAAGGGTGCCCAATTTCGGCCAGCTTTATATTTCGGCAACTTTGAGTGTAATTTCGGACAAGCAATTAAATGAAGTTACAATTAATGATTTAATCTTCGAATAGTCAATGAATTTATTTTGCTTTTAAATCTTTATTCATTTTAGGATGTATTAACACAAAGACCGTTAAATTTTAGCTATAATTTGAATTTAAATTGTGTTGTAGAAACTCAGTGTGGAAAGAGTCTTACAAAACTGTGCCAGTCAAAATCCCGAAAACCAAAATCCCGGAAAGGCCAAAATCCCGAAAGCCAAAATTCCGAAAGCCAAAATCCTGAATGTTCACAGAAGATTTCCCTTGCCTCCAGCAAGCGCGAGTGCAATCTTTTAGGAACACTTTTAAGAATTCGGGATTTTGGCGTTCGGGATTTTGGCCTTTGGGATTTTGCATGACACATACATGACATATCGCTTGAGTTTCTAGCAGTCTTGTGATTTATGGTGAAGTGCAGAGGGGTTTCCTTCGATGTTTTTCATGAAAATTGATTAGTCTTCATTAAAGATTCTTTCTATTTAAGTTAATAGTGAATCATTCTTTAAATTTCGGGTAAAATTTCCCAGCTGGATCATATATTTCGCGTAAAAAGGTAGATACTTTGTGTGCGTCTCTCCGGTGAGGTAATGTTGTCTATTCCGACAACATCATTTGCTTTCCTAAATTTCTTATTTATTTTATTTATTTTTCAAATTTCTGAGTTGTACAATGCCCATAGAAAAAAAAGGATCGCGTCTATGAAAAATATGATGTGGAATAGGCCTTGGAAGAGTTCAGGGAGGGCAAACTGCTACGGAAATCTGCGCGTAAATTTCGAATGCCAAGGTAAACTCTTCAGATCTTCAGGACAAATTAAACGGAAGATCTCAGGGCTTGTGGGTCATATAAACGTATCAGAGTAAATATTTTTAAACTCGTTCTGTATGGCTTTTTGAAATTTTCTATCCGTTGCTTCACAAAAAGTGGTCACATACAAGGTGGTCGGTATTACACTCAAAGCGGCCGGAATACTACCCAACGCAATGTCTATATTTTTATTAGTTTTTCAATATTTTAGGAAGTGATTTAAAGAAAACAAAGTTGATAAACTAGTTATCAAGGTTCTATACAACCCTCCCGAAAAGGAAGTAACAAGACATTTCAAAATTTATTAAAAATATTGCATTTCAAACTTAGGACTTCAGTGCTTATTTGCAACTATGCCGAAATTTGGTACACTTACCCCAATCATTAGTATCCTTAAAATCGAAGAGTTTCCAAGAAGTTTCAAAACAATTTCTCAAACTCATTTTAGAGCAATTTTATGTATTTTTAAATGAGAAAGCTGTCAAGTAAAATACTGAAAAAAATTTTTTAGGGGAAAAAGCAAAAGTGAGGTGGTTGTTCATCATAGAAACGCAAATCATGGTTTTTAAACCTCAGACAAAAACTGGGCTGGTGTTCTTGAGAATGTGCCCGCAGATATTTTTGCTTTTTACTGTGCACAGAGTGGCTTCAGCTAATTACAAAGAGTGTGCAGAGTGTTCTGGCATCGTTATAACAATTTCCTCAAGATATTGTGGTACAATTTTCACCATCATTATAAAGACACTCCTTCATTACATTAACCCTCCAAAGTCACCATCATTGACTTGTTCTTCGTTGTCGATAATTTAGCTTTATATCATACCTATTATACCCTCCACAAATGGCCTTTAATTCTCAATTTTTCCACGACATGCACACACACCCCAAAAATTCAGATGAATGTTCATTTTCGAATAATTAGAAGACGATGGTAGAGTCACAAATAGTAATTATCTTAAATTGAAGTGAAGTGTAGGAAGGACATAAACATTCTCATTTTCTATCTGTATGTAAATTTTTACGTAGGAAAATTTTACGCAGAATTTTTTTTTCTTTTTATATTCTCATCAACTTTGCCTTCAAATCACGCAATTTTCCCATAAATAAGCAAAAAAAAAGAAGATTCCTCGCGTTTTAGGACGAGAAAGTTTAAAGAAATGCAATTAAATAAAAGGTATTTTGTTAGATATTGATTGCCAATTAGTCACAAAAGGTAATTTTAGATGTAAACTAAATTGTTAACAACACGAACGAATATTGAAGAGTGTGACTCTCGAAAAGGATCTGTTGAGTTAACCTTATCATAAATAATGTTCTTTTAGAGGTGATTGAAGTGTTACGTGAGTCACGAGTTGAAGGAAACCAATATAATTTCTTGAATTTTTTTTCAACAAAATAAAAACGAATGTTTGATTCAAGCTCTTAGGCAAATAAAAGTACAACATTTAAACTACTGAACTGAATTGAATTGAACTATATTTTCTGAAATTTTTATTTAAAAATTTTATATATTAAGCCTAGAACCTGATTTTCGCAGACCATTTTGAAAAAAGAAAACTCACTTCTCGGCGGATAAAGTTTTCTCGTTGTAGATTTCAACTGAAATCCGAAAACTAAATATTACCTAAGGTAAATGTACCAAATTCCGCCCAGCTTCCAATTCCGGCCACGTTTTTTTCCTCAAATGTCCATGAATTTTTAGTTTTTGCATACTCTAGAGATTATACAATGCAAAAAATAACAAAAAATAGCGCTTCGACGAGCAGGACGATCTGAAAAAGCATTGGAAGAATTCCAGAAGGGCAAGGAACTATGAAGGTGGTTGAAATAATCCACAAATGCTATGTCTACATTTTTATTCATTTTAAAATGTATTATGAATGATTTTTAGAGAAAATAAAGATGATAAACTGTCTACAAAGTTCCAAGTAACACTCCTTAAGAAGAAGTTATAAAAAATCAATTTGAATTAAAACTAGGGTAAGTGTGCCAAATTTCGGCATAGTTGCATGTAAGCTTCAATGTCTCAAGTTTGAAATGTAATACTTTAAATACAAATCGATTTTTTTATTCTTTCTTCTGAAAGAGTGTTGCTTGGAGCCTTGTAAAAAGTTTACCGTCTTTATTTACTCTAAAATTATTCTTAATACATTTTAAAATGAATAAAAATATAGACGTAGCTTTGGTACCCTATTTCGGCCACCTTTATTCTCATAGCTCCTTGCCCTTCAGGAATTCTTCCAATATCTTTTTCACGTCATCTCGTTTGTCGAAGCTACATTTTTTGTTATTCTTTTGCATTGTATAATCTCTAGAGTACGTACAGTCTAAAAGTTCATGGAAATTCGAGGAACTAAAAAGGTGGCCGAAATTGCAAGCTGGCCGGAATTTGGCACACTTACACTATTACATTTCAAACTTGAGACTTTGACGCTTGCATGCAACTATGCCGAGATTTGACACATTTACCCTATTTGCTAATGAATTTGATATTTTTTTAAATGAAATTGTGATCGTAACCCCTTAAACTATCACTGATAATTACACAATTCCAGACTCCAATAGAAGAAACCTTTTCTTTGGAGGGAAATTTAGCCGTGAGGCTATTCGATAGAATAATGAATATATAATGGGAATAATTGCCCTCCGAGGGTGAAAATTCATGTGAAAGAGAATGTAGACTGAGTATCTCTTCTCAGTTTTGCAAAATTTCACCACTTTTCATATAAAAGTGAAATTAAACACTCTCCGGGGAGAAAAAGAATATTCCCATCTCCTTTTATACTTTTACCTTTTTTTCCATTTTTTTTTCTGTATCAACTGTACTTTTCCCCCGTAGTCAGTGAAAATATTATTATTTTATTTTCACTCACCAACCGTTGGGGGTGAATTAAAAATTATTGCAATAACGGGGGTGAATTTTTCTTGTATTTTGAGAAAATATTAGCACCACAAGAAAAAATCTAAAAGAAAAAACCAGAACTGTTTGGAAAAAATCCTCCGCAAAACTGGAAAATGTGCTTCAGGGGATGATGGTAATGAGTGTGGAAAAGAGGTTTTCGACCGAGATGGTGAGAAACATGGGAAAAATTTATTATATTTAATGAGGTGTTGAGGGACAAGTTTTCATTTCTTTCGTTTTTTTTAGTACCCTCTGTGTCTCTTCAAACACAACACTACAATCCAAATATTCAGATTTTCTTTTTTCATAGCTCGATTACTAGAGAGAAGGTAATATGTAACTAAGGACTAAGTGTTGTATAAAAGTGTTGTATTAATTTTTGATTAATAAATAAAAGAAAAAATATGGCAATGTAAAATGAGCACTAAAAAGTCAAATTTATGTAGGGGAAGTGTGCCAAATTTCGGCCAGCTTCTAATTTCGGCCACTTTGAGTGTAATTTCGGCAATGGAAATTAATTAATTAAAATTATGTATGTTATCTTCGAATAGTCAATGAATTCATATTGCTTTTAAATATTTATTCATTTTAGGATGTATTGACACAAAAACCGTTAAATTCTAGGTATGATTTGAATTTAAATTGCGTTGTAAAAACTCAGTGTGGAAAGTCTTACAAAAAATGTGACAGATCGATTGTGTTTCTAGCAGTCTTACGATTTGTGGTGAAGTGCAAAAGGTTTCCCCTCGGTGTATTTCATGAAAATTTATTAGTTTTCATTAAAGATTGTTTCTGTTTGTGTTAATAGTGAATCAATCTTTAAATTTCGGGTAAAATTTCCCAGCTGGATCCTGTATTTCGCGTAAAAACGTATTAAACTAAATATTAAACTCGTTCCGCTGAAATTTTCTATCCGTTCCGTCACCAAAGGTGGTCAGAAAAAAGGTGGCCGGTATTTCACTCAAAGTGGCCGAAATACTACCCAAAGCAATTTCCATATTATTATTAATTTTTCAATATTTTAGAAAGTGATGTAAAGAAAACATAGATGATAAACAAGTTTTAAAGGTTCCACACAACCTTCCCGAAAAGGACTTAGGATGCAGACTTAGGACTTTGGTGCCTATATGCAACTATGCCGAAATTTGGCACACTTACCCTAGTAAAGCAAAAATTAAAAACAGTGAAATTATCGTGAAAGTTTTGCAAAGGGATAAAGTTTTTCATTGCGCTTGCAACTACCTATCTTTTTTAAGTAACTTATATAAAAATATATTTAAAAAAAAGCATTTGAGGTCAGTAATTTTGCTTTACAAATGGTCAATCAGATTCTTTTTCTGGTCAAAGTGGTCAAAGTTAATTTATCAACTGACTAAAATCGAATTTTTACTGACCAAACTGGATTTTTTTATTGGTTAAAATTGATTCTTTATGCCTTCGTCACACATTTGAGATCAGTTAAATTTCATAGAGTCAAAATACACATTCTTTTCTATCTTCAAAGCTTTGTATAAGTCTATTTTATTCTTTCGCACTCTTCTTCTTCTTTTGAACATCACACCAAATTAGATTTAGGTTCAATCCAAATTTAAGACCAAAAGAGTAGAATAGACTTATGCAACTTTTTTGAGAAGAATTAGTAGCGAGTTTTAGTTTTACGAAATTTTCCTAGTCTAAAAGGTGTGCGGGAGCCATTACTGAGCTAATTCAATTTTTTATAAACCAAAACCGATTTTTACTCCTCATTAAAGAAAATTGATTTTCTCGCTGGCAAAAAGACGTTTTTTCCTGGGCCAAACTAGAGTTTTCTATTGGGCAAAATTGATTTTTATGTGACATAACTAATTTTTTTACTAATGAAGATGGATTTTCTTACTGATCAAAATTCATTTTTGAATATAAAAATTGATTTTTATTGATCGAAATCCATTTTTACTAGTCAGAATTGATTTTCTTGCTATTAAAAGTACAATTTTTCATTGATCAATTTTAATTTTTTTGCTGATCGAAATTGTCTTTTTCTGACCTATTTCCGTTTTTTTCACAAACCAAAATTGATTTTAGAAACCAAAATCAATTCTTTATGCCTCCGGCACACCTTTTAGATCAGGAAAATTTCATAAAGTCGAAATTCGGATCCTCTTCTTTCACACATGTTTTGCATATGACTATCTCATTCTTTCGCATAGCAAATTCGATTGAACTAAATTGAATTTAGAGTGATGTTTAAGAGAAGAAGAAGAGTGCTAGAGAATGAGATAGACATATGCAAAACATGCGTGAAAGAAAGGGATCCGAATTTCGACTTTATGAAATTTTCCTGATCTGAAAGGTGCGCTGGAGCCATTACTGACCAATTGTGTTTTTACAACCAAAATTGAATTTTAGTGATATTAATCGATTTTTTAACCAGTATTTTCTATATTTTTTCTGACCAAATTTGAATTTATGAATTTGAATTTGAACCTATTGAATGTTTAATCCCATTAAATATTTCAATCCCATTGCTCCCAATCTATGATTGTTTAATAGAGCTTTGGATTGTCTGAAAGCTTTTAAACTCCAGTCAATCAGAGTATGCGATGAAACTAAAACGGTTTATGGGGATAGAATATTTAATTATTTGTCGATAATGTTTATGTCGAGTTTTAAAGCGAAAGACCAGACTTCGTGTACTCCGCTATGTACTTTGACTCTACCATTCCATTTTCCTCATAACAATTTTCTATTTGAATTTTTTGTTGCACAATATCCCATTTTTGGGGGCAATGAAAGTGGTGTTTGTGAATGGTTCTACGTGGGTTAAATCCACTAAAATAAACAATGAAATTAGCAGTAAAGCCATTGATGCATTCTTTCTGGTTGTGAAAAAAAGCACAATTTACACCACCCCATGTGGTCCACATAGTTTTTTTTCTCACGGTACATTGTGCGTGAAATTGCAAAATAAGGCACGCAAATTGGATAGGAGTGATAAAATTTTAATAATTTGTCACCCCATTTGGGAAAGGAATGAGAATTTTTGAGCATGATGGTCCGTTTGCATGTGACAACAGGTCGATTTCGTGTGATTTTTTCCCAGACTGAACACAAAAATTCCCATCAGAATTGTACTGAACTGAATTTTCCATCGTTAAAATGTGCGAAAAAAAACAGCTCCAATGAGAGATACAAGGACGCAACAGCTGCTAAAATTGTAATTTAATGCATTCGTGGCATCATATCCGCTCATGATGATACAAACATTATTTTCACCCCAGAATACCATCAACCATCATTCGACACCCCCAAACCCCGATCCCATGCCCTTGCAAAAGAGCCACCCCTGTCAAGCATTTAGCCTGTTTCGAAATATGTCCTAGAACTTTTTTTTTACCCATGGCTTTTCATTTCATCCTGCATTTTCCCACTCCAAATATTTTATGACACAACTCGCCACATTTTGCGTGGAACCGTAGGCAAAAGAGCGTCATATTTGTATCAACATCCACAATTTATTTTCCAACTAGCCAGGGCAAATATTGTACAAATCTGTTATTTTGTTAAACTGTGCCACAATTTTATCAGTTTTTTTTTGTGAAACTCTTTGTAATAGAGACATGGTGAAAACTATGTTTGTTTTTTCGTTGATTATGTAATTTTTATATTTAGTTGAGGTAAACTTCATGTTAATTGTTATTAATAGGTATTCGTTTGTTTTCAATTTAATTAATTTTACAAAAAAAATCTTAGATCAACATAATCTACCAATGTACCAAATTTCGGCATAGTTGCATGGGTTGCATGCAATGCAAAAGTCTTAAATTTTATGTAATATTCTTAATACAAATTGATTTTTTTCTCTTTTCTTTTTTAAAGAGTATATTCGCTTGGGAACAATTTCTAATATATTGTAAAATGAATAAAAATATAGACATAGCTTTATGTGATATTTCGGACACTTGCGTATCATAGTTTCTTGCCCTTCTGAAATTCTTCTAGTCTTTTTCATATTATCTCATTCGTCGGAGCGACATTTTTTTGTTTTTTTTTGCATTGTATAATCTCTGGAATATTCAAAAACTAAAAATCCATGGAAATTTGAGGAACAAAAGAAGTGGCCGAAATTGCAAGCTGGCCGAAATTAGATACAGTTCCCAACTTTGCAGTAGTATCATTTTTAACGGATATAAGTCTGCCATAGGAGTGCCTTACCAAGTAAAGTTCCACCCAAGTAACAACATATGACTAAATCACGAAGTGTTGCACAATAAACCCCGGCAGGTTTATTGTTACTCTATAAAACCTAAATCAGATGAACCGGTTCCGACCAATGTGGGGCGACCCTTTTGACGCACACTACACTACTGACCACTACCTACTTGACGTTACTACACTGTCATACTCTGCCGTACCCCACCTAGGCCTGGTTCTGGACCGAAGTCGAAACTACTTCTCCACGCAGGGAATTTCACGGGAGTTGGGACAATATGTCTACAGAAGTTAGATAATAAAACCGTCATTTGCACGTTTTTAGTACAGAAAGATGGCTAGAGTTTGACTACTTTCACATCAATCAAAATAAATGAACACAGATGTCGAAGTGTCGGCGTCATTGTGACCAATAAAATTATGACGTACTTTACGCCCATCGAAATGAAAGACTAAAAGAATGACCGTTATAAATATTCGGATGTTACTTATATAGTGAAGCTAGTGAAACTAACAATATGGAAATCTGGAAGTCGTCGGGAAGAGACAATCACTCAGGGAAACACATCAACTATCTCTAGAGCTTTCGGCTCGATCTCCAAGCCTTCATCAGTGGTCATAGTCTTGCAATCTTTCTCTGAGACTCGTTCAGGGTTTTGGTCAGGATTATAATAATATCCACCACTAGTGAACTACAATTTTCTCTTGGATCATGTTTAATTCTTCTCCTGACTTTAACAGAGATTTCCTCTACGTGACAAAGACTTCAAGTTTGTGATCGTAGTTAGTTGCCACAAAATTATTAGCTTATCTTTCAGTTAGGAAGGCTTCGGCCAGAACCATATGTTTTTCTGCCCGGGATACTAGTAAGGCCTCGAGTGCACAACTCTCATGACCCTTTTCCACAATTAACGATCGATACACGTGTATTTTTTTTTAAATCTAATTACATAGAGAAGTTCAAGTATCTCGGGGTGTTATTCACGAGTGATGGTAGGATGGAGGCAGAACTCTCGTCGCGAATCGGTCAGGCTTCTGCAGTAATGAGGGAGCTTGGCAGAAGCGTGTTGAGGAAGGTCGAGCTTAGTCGATCGGCTAAATTATCGGTTTTCAAAGCTGTGTTCATTCCTATTCTCACCTATGGTCATGAGATTTGGGTAATGACCGAAAGGGTAAGATCGCGAGTACAAGCTGCCGAGATGAGGTACCTTCGAGCGGTAAAGGGAATCACTCGTAGAGATCGAGTGAGAAATGTGGCCGTTCGTGAGGAACTAAGAGTCGAGGAGCTGCTTCTTCGGGTTGAGAGATCACAACTTCGATGGTATGGACATGATCAACGCATGAATGAAGAAAGATTCCCCAGAAAAGCTATGCAAGCCATTGTGAGGAGACCTCGGCCTCGAGGCAGACCTAGGACAAGGTGGCTGAATCAAATTCAGAATCTTGCCTTGGAACGCCTCGGGATCGAACCCGAACATCTTCCTGAAGTGGCGGAGGACCGACAGGCGTGGGCTGCTAGATTGGATGTCATGGGCCCGCGACCCCAATAGGGATAAGCGGTTGAAAATGAATGAATGAATTACATAGAGGAAGGTTTGCCAACTGGACGGCATATTAATTGCACACATATCGATAAAAGAATAAGACCATTAATTTATTTTCCATGCAGCCCATGCTTGAAGATCCTTCGCCACTTCAGGACAGTTTTTGGAGTCAACCCTAGGACAATCCAAGGCAATATCCTGAATTTGTTTAAGAAATCTTGGCCTAGGTTTGTCCGTCTCGTCCCCTAGGTTTCACAATCGGGAAATAAACGATATCGTTCCCGAATAATTAAAGGGATAAAAATACTGCTTTCAAGTTATAAAAATAAGCCAAGGATGAAAAAGTAACGTAACAGTCGTTAATTAACCTTTAGAGAAAAAGGATGAAATTAATTCTTACCAATTTGACGTGACATGAGGTGTCAAACAAAACATCACCATGATTGCCAATACCACTTATAAGGTAAATCCTCTCCGGGACGATAGATATAAGGTAAATTCCTAGTCCCCGGCGAGTGGCCCTCAAAGTTGAACCCAATTTCTTACTTTAACATACAAATGCGTATGGGAATTTTTCTGCTCTCGTCATTGTTATGCTAAATATTTAAAAAGTGAGAAGGTTTTTCGTATTATAAGATACCTTTCCGTATGGAGGGATAAATATACTAAATTTTTGTTTAAATAAATTTTTTCCTTGGAGTACTGTGAGCTGAGTCCGAGATCAATTTAGGAATTGCCTTCAAATAGCTCCATAGAAAAGGCCAACTTGCCAGGCGCTTGGTAAATTCTCTCTGGGACGTTCCATCGTACCTCTTGCCTCCGCCATTGCACAACAAACACTGACAGATATATGACAGGTTGACAGATGGTATCCTGCCAATATGTTATAACCTTACACACTGACATTTTCCTCAAAGTTCGTAGTCATCCAAACAGATCTTCTAATAAAAATTCTGACGTTGTCTGTTTAACGATACCCGATTTTCAGTCCTATGGCTTTCAAGGACCTTATAACAAATCCATTACGTTAGAATTACTAAAATTTACACTTTGCGGGCTAGATTTTGCTACTTGGGTTAGTTCGATGTAGCTAAGTGAAAACAGAAAGGTATTTTATTGAATGTCGTTTTGTTTTTAAAATTTATTTTCCACTTAGAGCTTTGTGCCTCATGTCCTCAATGTCATGGATAATTTCCTGTTCTCTCAATGAAATTCAATCATATAATATTATTGAAATCATATAATATTAGGAAAAGATATGGCAATGGGTCCCAGCTTTGCAGAATGCTCGAACTCATCAGATAAGGCTCTTCGTGAATTATTTTCTCGCATGGTCTTTTGGTGCTTACTGGTTTACTAGCGATTAATTTGATTCATAAATCATAAAAGCATTTCAAAATCGAAAATTGGTAAAAAAAGAAATGCAAGTGCCGAAAATGATAAGTCATTTACGAATACTTTACCGATTCATTACTGATTTCAAGCATTGTGCAAAAACTTCAAATGTAATCGAATCTGTTGAAAATACACTATCCAAACCAAAGTGGTTAAACTTTTATCTTCAAAAATTCAAGATGACTATTTTTTAGGTTGTAGGTATATGCTTGGATGAAATGTTCATCTGGAACACCTCCAAAACATATTCAAAAGTAAGAAAAATCGTTTTCTAAATGAACCAAAAAGTATGGTTTTATAGGAGTTGGAGGGAGATGAAGGAAAAAAAAGAAAAAGTCTGGAGATAATATTGTTTTTATATTGGGGGTCATCGAAAACAGGAAGCTGATATCTCTTACCGTTTAAAATTCGGTTTCGTGACGAATTGAAAAATAACAAATTATATAACTGCTCTCTCTTTGAGTTCGAGCAGTAAAATAAATTAGATTTACAGATGAATTTATGATTCATAAAATAAATTTTTTGTGCCAAAATATCATAGCATTGGTATGGAAATGGCATTAAATGTATAGTTTGTGCCATATTTGTTGATAATTTGATTATCAAAATTAAATTAATTAGTTTGATTTTCAAAAGAGAAAATTGTGAATTTGTTTTAAATATTTCACCATTCAATTATCATTTGAATTTCAGAAGGTGATTTCTTAGTTGAACCGCAAACTGTTATTGATTATTAATTGTTATGATTGTATAAGGGTGAATGTTCCAATGCATATATTTGGGGAACTGTGTAGAGATGTATAGTTAACATTGAACACGGATGGTGGAGACAAAGTTCCATAAATTTGCAAGGAAGGACAATTTGGTGTTATTTGCAACGTTGGAATATCCAAACTCATCCAATCTATGCCCTCAATAATGTTTCCCGGGAAACAATCTGACTGTAATAGCTGTCTATTGAATTATCCCATCAAAAGACAAGGGGAAAGTCAAGGGGTTTGTAACTCTTCACCTATCTGTAGATCTAATGGTACTTTCAGATGTGATTTTATCATAATCACAGCTATTGCGGTCTTGCTGTTCAGTCAATAGTCTGCGATCGGGTTTATGTTCTCAAGAATATTTAATAATTAAATAATTTCGAAAATTACTTTAAGGAAAGGTGGGGCTTTGAGCTAATTTGAGCTGAGGGGCTACATTGATATATGATTTTTTTTCGTCTATTTCTAAATGAAGCTGGTCCTCAGAGTTATTTTATAGAGATCCATAATATTGTTTTGTCTATCTAAATTACATTATGTTAAAACACAATTTCCATTAGAAACATGCGAAAAAATCGTATAACAATGTAGCCTCATTGATCAAAGTAGCCCCTCCTCTCTTTAAGCCAAAAATTGAATAGGCACGGTTAGAAATCAATACGTTTTAGTACCAGGATGAAATTAAGCTGAGAAACCTATCTTTGTAAGAAATAGGGGAAGGTTGGGCTACTTTGAGCTGTGGGGCTAGATTGTTATACGACTTTTTCGCTTATTTCTAAATGAAGCTGGCCCTTCACTGAGAAAAAAAGAGGGTACGATTAACTTTTTTTCGTCATAACTTTAACACTTTTTAGGTGTAAAATTATATCAAAATTTTTTAATGTTAATTTTACACCTTTTAAGGGTAAAATCAACATGAAAGAAGGGTAACTTTAACCCATAATACACCTAAAGGTAAAATTTACACCGTTTTCGGATCAATAATGCAGGGTAAAATTAACATTTCCGGAATGCTATTTTAACTTTTTCGGATTTCCCTCAGTATTACAATTATTTTATTTAAATTCACAATTGTTATTTATATCCAAAGTACATCAACATCATGTTGAAACCCAATTTCTTTTAGAAATATGCGAAAAATCGTATAAATATAACAATGTAGCCCCACGGCCCCACCTTCCACTACGATAAAATCATTTTGAATACCTTATTCCGACAATTTCTCGACATGTTGATAATGGTAAAGAACTGATTATAAACCTTAAATTTTTAATAGTAAAATATTATCTGCTTAATTTTCTACAAACCTTCGAAACCGCCTATTAATCGGTTCAAAAATGGTTTGCAAACCGGAGCCTAAAAAAAGAATTAGATGATTTTTATTTATTTCAATTAAAATATAATAATGTTGTTGCAATATCTCGCTTGTGTTCGCAAGCGGCATTTCTGATTTTTTAAGAAATTAAATACTCAATAAATATTTTAAAACTTAGAACTTGAACAACCTTTGAGTGAGTCGAGGAACCCATGAGAAACTAATGGAAAATTGAAAAACCGGAAAAACTTATATGGAATCAGAAGAACACAAGGATTCCACGAAACCAGAAACTTGAAACATTTTATTTGCTAAACCACGGGCGTACCCAGTTAATTAGTTTAGCAACTATTTTTAGTTATATCAATTATTTTATTAATTCCGTAAGGGGAAGTGGAGCATTTTGATTTAGGATATTTTTAATGTAAGACATTTTTCCCTTCTCATCGGGAAAGTGGGACTACTTCAAATTGGGGCTACATAGAAAGCGATATTTTTTCGCATATTTCTAAAATTTTATGGCTAGACCTAGCCATAAAATTTAGCTCCAGAATTTTTTTGTCTGTCTATATTACATATTACGTTATCGTCCAGCTTCTTTAGATATATCTCCTCGGATCCCCCCTACGTATGCTGCTCCATTCTGTTGAGTTTTTGCAAGGCTGATGCATCAGTAATGTGAAATTAATTTTGATTACTTTGTAAAAAAATGTGTGCATGAATATGTTTCGTACATGACTGACATATACAGTTTGAGAAAGAGCTTTCCCACCGTTTTGCTCTGGAGGTTGGTTACCAACGCAAAGATGGCGGTGGACGCTAAAAACTACGTAGCCTATCTATCTATCTGTAAGGGGATCTCGAGAGAATCTTTATAAATAAATAAAATAAATAAAATAGGGTTAGAGCTCATAATTTCGACCAGTCTGCTTATAAGCATCGATATTTCAAGTCTGAAGTGCGATATTTTCAATACTAATTGACTTTTTTGTTACTCTCTTTTCAGAAGGGTTGTTTAGAAACTTGGCAAGCTATTTATCGTCTTATTTTTACTAAAATTAGTTTTAATACGTTTAAAAATGAATTGATATGTAGAGGTGAATTTGACTCTTATTTTGGACAACTTGGTTATTAATTTTTACAACTTGTCTGTAAATTTGGACAGATAATCCGCCTCAACAGGATGCCCATTGTTCTTCATTTTATGAACCAATCTTACCAAGTCCTCTTCCTGTTCATGTAAGGGAAACGTAGAATGTCACAGAAGCCCGGAAACTTTCCATATCATTCATTAAAGTGAGTTGACTTCGGTACTCCAAGTACGTGCGGATTCGCTCATTCCCTGCCCTTTCCGGGAGCCTTTCAAGGCATTTCTCACTGCATCTCTTTCGTAGAGATGATGCTCCTTTATTTCTCCAGGCATTTGTCCAACCTAGTCATCACAAAAGCTAAAACTTCACGAAATTTCGTGAGAAAAACACCTGTCCAAAATAAGAATCATCACCTCACTGGTGAATGTCTTAAAAAATTTCCCATTTTTCACACGAAAAATATAATTCACAAGGCAAATCTCACTTCAGGTCAAATGTACAAATCATCAGTAACGTGAATCAACACAATATTCAATGAATATTCAATAATATCACTCAAAAACAGCGAACAAACTTTGTTAGTACTTCACCACAGCTAAATAAGACTGAAGTAAACACAAATTTCTGTCATATTTCACGTAAGCAATTGCTCACACTGAATTTTCAACAAAGCACTTTCAACTCAATTTTATCGTATTTAGTGTTAAAATCTTCGAAAAATAATAAATATTTAGATAAAATTCATTATTCATCAAATATTGGACTAAAAATCCATAATTTTAATCAATTTATTTTTAGTGTGCAATTTTATCCTCAAAGTGTCCAAAATAAGAAACTGGACAAAATTATGAGCCTTTCCCCTATATGCGAAAAATAACGTTTTAAATGTAGCCCCAGCTCAATGTAGCGCCACCTCCCCATACCATTATATAATTTAGTTACATAAACCAATTGTGAAGCTAGATTGCATTGTGATGAGGCTCAGTTCCATTAAAAAAATATGAGAAAAATCCTATTTTAAAGATGCCTCAATTCAAAGGTTCCCTACTCCCCACTACATGAAATTAACTTCAAATGAGGTAAAAATATCCGAATTTTTAAAACTGTTTTATATTTTGGAATCCACAAAGTTGTTTTGGATTATTCCGGATTTCATCGGCGTACCGATATTCAATAAGAGAATCATAGATTCCATAAGCTAAATAAATCATATCCTGAATTTCCTTTTAAAGAAAAAAAGCCTTTTGAGCCTTTTGAGAGGTTCCTTGACAACTTGTGAATTCTTAAGAACTTGAACGTTGATATATCAATCGATGATGCAATGGACCCCTTGAATTTGGGTGGAGATTTAGGGAAAGATTCACAATCGTCAGACATTTGAATAGAGGGATGGCGTGGGATGGGAGTCATCTTTTATCCTTTAGCTTGTCCAGACTTCAATTGTGTGGCCATCGTTGACAACACGTGAATATGATTCGCTTTTGCGGATAATCTAATTGGTTTGAGGCTCTCTGACTTCCGAGCTGAAAATTGGGACCGGTTGGAGCGACCATCAAAGGGGTTTCGAGTTACTGACAATGCTCACAAAAGGTACTTTGCTGAGAGAAGAAATTGAAGATTTTATGCTGGACCAGACTTCAATAGTCAATTTTCCATTCTTTTGCAATTCTACTAGATCCTCTAGCACTAAAGAATTAGTACGGAGGGTTGTCAGATTTTTTTTTTAAACTAAAAAAGTATGGGTGACCAAGATGTAGAATAGCCTTTGCTGTTTGCATTTCCATCGTCAACTCTTATAAAGCGGAAAATCTGTTTAAACAAGATTATGATGCAAAGATAGAGCAGACGCCAGAGTGCTCAACATTCACTTTTTGAATTTTAGGGATTGCTAATCAGGAAACGTCACAACACAGCTCCCTTTTCAACAGACTTTGGGGTTTGTGGAATGGGAATGTTGTTCCCCGGCAAGGGAATTGCTTTGCTGAAACACCTTTTCAATGTAGGGGCGAAAAGTCATTTAGCAATAGAGGGTAATGATATAGGAAAAATATTTGCTAACCGAACAAGCAACTGTTGTGTTATGCTTTGAAAAGGTACTTTTCCTAAAACACACCAAAATACGTTACAAAATCTTCTTAAACTCAAAGTTCATTAACTTTAACTGTTTTTCAACACAAATGAGAGGAAAGAAGTTACAATTGGTGAGTTTCTGCATCCCCAAGAACTAAGATAAATATCCAAGGTATACTTGGGTCCAGAATAGGACGATGCCTTGCAGACTCATGATTTTTTGATATACATAAATAGCTTTATAGATTATGAAAGTGTATGTGATATTTTCTACCTTCTTCATAATACATTTCATAAAATGTTCATATTTCATCATTTTCAGCGACTTTCGAAGCTTTTTCTCTTTTCACTCTTCATCAAATTGCTCTGTCTGCTCTCCCCAAACTCTCACATTTAGGGAAAAGTAGCTCCGGTAGAAAAAAAAAGTTGAGTGATAGGAGAGATAAGATTGGAGGCAATAGGAGTGCGGAGTATGATCAAAAAAAAAAGCCAAGGAGTTACTCAAGAGAAGAAAAAAAATCATCCAGTCAATATTCTTAATGTGAGCGATTAAGGAAGGATGGAAAAAGTAGCCAGTCATGCGAGAGAAATGAAAATTCACCCAATGCCGAAGGCAAAATATTAAAGATGATTTTTTCCCATCAGTTTCATAGGATTACTTTTGAAGATGAGACAAGCAACAACAACAAAAAATTCATGTGTGTGACTGCTAAAAGGATTACAGACAAGTAGAGTTGGCACAAATATAGATAGGGGAAAGCTCGCTACTTTCGGACGATTTATGCTTCGTACAAATCATTTTATTTTCAATGTGTTATAAATGAATTTGGCCCATTATAATATTATATTTTAATAGCTAGTGCAATGTCTCAAATTTTCAGAAAAGAGCAATGGGTGAAATCCATAAGGAACATAGGGGAAAGCGTGCTACCTTCAGACGACTCAAGCTTCGAACAAATCAATTTTTTCTCTATGTTCCTTATGGATTTCACTCATAACTCTTTTCTGAAAATTTGAGGCAATGGACTAGCTATTAAAATACAATATTATAATGGACCAAATTAATTTACAACACATAAAAAAATATTTGTGCGAAACATAAATCGTCCGAAGGTAGCGCGCTTTCCCTAGAGAAAAAATTGAATTGTCCGAAGCTTGAGTCATCCAAAGGTAGTACGTTTTCCCCTATATAGAAAATATTATATTAAGATAGGGAGAGGCAGCGCTACATTGAGCTGGGCATTGTCTTATGGATAGGGTAAGGGAGAGCCGGCACGCTAGAGAAACTCTTTTATGTTTTTTAACTTTTAAGCATTATTTCCAAAACTCAGAAAATTATCTTGAAAACGTGTTCTTTTCGAACCTCGTCTGGGTCTCTAAACTCCCCTCCACTGTTCTCAATGTATAGTTCAAAATGAAATTGATTAAAAAAAAACCTTCAATAATTTGTAATGATGGAGTTTTAATCATGAGGGTTCCATAGATGTTCAGATGGAAGATCTTTCTGCAATAGCTTATACAACCTATGAAAGAGAACTTCCACCGTTTGCCTCTGGAGGTTGGTTACCAACGCTAAGACGGCGGTGGACGCAATACTGTACATTGTAAATATTTTTAGAGAGTGAATAAATAAATAATAAAAAAATAAATAATAATAATAATAAATTTTCTATAACACTTAGTAGGGGAAAGTGGCCTGCCTTTGAATGCGGTAGCCTTTCAATATTTCAATTTTTCTTTTATTTTTTAAAGCAAAAGCCCTATTCTCCAAGCTATAGTCAATACAACTAACTATTTTCTATTAACTATAAGAGAAAAAAATAAATGTTCAAAGGCCGCAGCATTCAATGGCAGACCACTTTCCCCTATACTCACTAGTATAGACTTTATTAAAATAAATCGATTAATGTTTTTGTCATAGTTATTTAAATAATCAAAGAATAATCTACCGCGTCTCAAACTACCCGTGACTCAAGCATGCAGGCACTCCCCTATATTGAAAACGCTGTATTTTTCAGTTTTTACTGATACTCTGACCGTGGTGTGACATATAAGATTAATATTAATATTAAGAAAAGCCGGAGAGAGAGGTATATATATGCACAATTTCAAATGGAATATCACGTGTGTTAGAAAGAGTACACTCTAGTGGATTAATACGATGAGTAAGATATTACTATTCGTATTAATTGATTTCTGAATCGTATTACAGGCACACGAGCAATTTTCCATGCGTGCCAACTGAGATTCGGTCAGTTTTCGAGCTATGTAGTGCTGCCAACTTCGTACGCAGAGGGAAAATGTGAGAGAGAAGCAAGATAAAACAATTGCTATCTTTTTTTGCCATTCTCGCAGTTCAGAAGGTATTAATCTTAATATTAATCTTATATGTAACATGGACATGACTGTAGTTACCGTAGATGCAGGTGACTGATCTTCGGTAGTGACTTTGTGCCCATTTGTGCCCTAATGTTCGTAAGTTTTTCTCCAATTCCAACACTTAAGGACTGGCCTGTACCGATTGGATATGATAAATCGCATCGGTGAAAACAATCCTTTCTTTAAGTGCTAGAATTTAAAGGTTATGAACAGAATGGGGTAAAATAACTCTCGGAGGCCAAAGTCTCATTCATCTCTTAGGTCCTTGACAGACCTGAGGATTAACCGAGAAACGGCTTAGTGTAATTATATTAGAAATAATGGTCAAACTACATTTCCATCATTTTCCACTAAGTCGTCTCTCGGCTTAAGTCGTAAGTGTGTCTAGGGCATTATAATTATTTCTCTAGGCTTAGGTTGTAAAAGAGGTAGGGGAAGGCTTTGATGTTCCGCACACAAAAATGATGTTCAAGTCAAGTGATCGAGGCGATCAAATGATCAAGTGATGAAGGTTCAAAATCCCACCACATAAAATCCCAAAAAATCCTCAGATTTTTCTCTACGGGAAAACGAAAATTTAGTGGGATTTTGTGCGAAGTATCAAGCAAGTTTCCATCTTCGCAAACGAAAACGTCATCATAGAGCACCCAATTTTCACCGTGAATTTTGCACCGGATACTAAAAGTTGCATATCATTGTTTAAAGGGTACCCTAATCTACTTAATTGAATCGTTTGAATAAGGAAAAAAACGTTTTAATATAACTTTTTTGGAATCTTTCTAAGGCACATTTTCATAACACTAAAAAAACGCTTTTTTTTGCTTGATTCCACGAGATTTTTTTTTTTTTGTAGCCCTGCAAGCTAGAAGATCACACAAGTTCCACTATCTATCTACGGAGCAGGATATGCTCAAAAACCGTCTTTAAATGCATACCAGTGAATATTCTTCTATCCTATCAGCTACAGGAATTGAGATTCAGCACAGAGACTGAGGTTCGGGGGTACACAAGCCACAAATTTCACAAAACTGTCTCCTCCTGACAGTATTTATATCCAGTTCTTTACGGATAGTAGACATTTTCTTAAGGATACGCTGAGAAAAAAAAAGGTGCGATTAACATTTTTCCTCAGAAATTTAATATTTTTAGGTGTAAAAATATAATCAACATTTTTTAATGTTAATTTTACACCTTATTAAGGGTAAAATTAACATGAAAAAGGGTATCTTTAACCAGTAATACACCTAAAAAGCATAATATTTACACCGATTTCGGATCAATAATGCTGGGTAAAATTAACATTTCCGGAATGTTATTTCAACTTTTTCGGATTTCTTTCAGTGTAGCCTCTTAATGTTTTCTCTACCTGTTCTGGAATCTATAGCTACTTGGGTATCCTCTTGTTAGGCATCCGGTTCGCATGACCAAGTCAATTCACTATTTAATCTCAAAGGAAATTAGAAATATCGGTCCGCAATAAAGTTGCTCCGGATTGTGAGTCACCTGAATTCAAAATTGGCCTGGTGTTGCATTTTTCACAAATTTTAAAACCTAATCTTTACGCTTAGTAATAGCTTTCTTATTTTGAAAGATATCTCCGGTTGAACTTTTTACTGTGCCGATTCAAAGATATATTAGATAGAACTGACATAAACATCGGTAGAAGTTCGAAAATTAAATTGGCAACTTGCACAAAAAAAATACAAAATAAAATTAAAGAATGAAGAATTTCATTAAAGAAAATGAAATTCAAGCTTTCTGCCATCCTTAAATTTCGCAAAACTACACAAAACCTCAAAAATTCAAGTTTTGCAGCAAACGTTTATGCATTGTTGTTGATGTAACTGGCATTTGAAGTGTCATGGTAACCGAAAATTCTAAACAAAAGTACAGACAGCGCTGCAGCGGCAAATATGTTTTAGACTTCTGGTCGATTTTCGAATAGGCTTAACTTGGCTGTGGAGTCGCTTTACCTCTTCGAAATGTTACTGAATAGAGTTAATACAGATATATCCAGGGGCATGACATTTTCTATGTTTCTCATCTGTTTCTAGCGTGCTGGAAAAACTTCTGAGTTTATTAGCTGTTTTCTATCATTGTAGAATGAATTTTCAAATAATACAAATGCAAAATAAAAGCCAATTTTATATAGAATAGGCAACCGAAAACCCTAAATTGGCAACCTACATAGCTTCGGAGATATCTCGTGAAATTTGTACGAAGACGGGAAAAAATTTACACTAAAACTGGTCGCATTTTTCAGAGCTAAAGTCACCCCCTTGGATATATCTATCCAAAAAGGTAAGGGAAAGTACTCTCCCTTCGAACGTTTCATGCCTTCGAATAATGTTGAATTTCTTTTATTTTTCCTAAAAGTTTTCCACATGATTGTCACATAATTATGAATAATTGATAATAAGCTAACTAATATTTAATAGAAATGTTTTAGTCTCTTAGGAAAACTTACAGAAAATTCAGATTATTCGAAGGAATGAACATTCGAAGTGAGAGTACTTTCCCCTACTAGGGGAAAATACCCTCCCTTCGAACGCTCATGCCTTCGAATAATGTAAATTTCTTTTATCTTCCCTAAGACATTTATAAATAATTATCGTGTAATTATCAATAATTGGCGTTAAGCTAGCTAACTAATAATTAATAAAAATGTGTAAGTCTCTCAGGAAAAATAAAAGAAATTCAACATTATTCGAAGGCATAAACGTTCGAAGGGAGAGTACTTTCCCCTACATATAAAATAAGTTTGCTAATAAGCCTGATTAACAAATAATAATACAAACTATTAAAAGTCCTTTAAGCCAGAAAACATTTTCCAATAGAATATCTGCATCTTATCTAGCAAGTCAATGTTCCTGTCTTGTGTCAACTCTAATAAAGATCCGGCATTAGGCTGACTTACTATCAGTCTTTGGAACCTTTTTGCCATGTGGCATCCCGAACCACATTTCAAGGGAGACGGAAAGAAAGTGGTCTGAGGCGAACGCGCGAGTAAATAAAGCGGAAAATTGCATTAAACGGCTTGTCATTGTTGATAAGGGAATTGAAATTTTCACTTGTCACACAACAGACAGTGAGTGGCATTGTAAGTTAAATTGGACTATTATCTACGGAGAGTTGTATGGCAGAACCAGGGGATGACTCGCAAATTTCATTGCTCAAACTATTCGTCCAGCGAAAAGCTGCAAAACATACTTCTCACACTCCCTTTTCTCTTGCCCATAAAAGACTTCACACTATTGCACAACTCTGGTGACATTTAGCAAGAAAGATCCATGGAGTGCATAATAAAATTAAGAGACGAGGGTTTTTTGGCTTTACAGACACATTTCACCCAAAACATGTCTCACAAGTAGATTGAGGAATTATTTTTGTCCACACGAATTCCATTGATTGGCATTTCTACCAACATTTGCCCGGTGCGATGGTTTGAAGCACAAGGATGAGAAAATTCCAGTGAATGGTTCTTAACTGCAAATCCAGAGAATATCAATGAATTTTCTCTCCATTAATTGAAATCAATGGAGAGAAGAATTTTAATCAAATGTGAATAAATATCTCAGGTCTGTGCTAAAGTCAATGGAGGTGCACATAAAAGGGGAGTAAATTAATTTATTGAGATTTTCATTTCCCACTCGTTCACTTGACTTCACATTAAAACAAGGGGCTGGGATTTAAAGTGCTAGCGTGGGCCCTTATAAAGGATTAATGTAGAAAGAAGGGGCGTAAGGTAAATTTTCAATAGATTTTTTTTACAATCTTTAAAAAGTCGTAAAATTGAAAGGGCAAATTTTGAAACGAATTTTATTGACAAATTCTTAAGTATTTGATATAAAACTTTAAGACTCAATTATTTAGGGTCTTTTTAGAAATCCAAAAACCCGACTTTATTTTTGTTTAAAGGTTAAATCTACTTATGAGTTATTTTTTGCAGCATTTTGATTAATTTTAGAAAAATAATTGGAAATATAAAAGCAAAAAAACTTTTTCTGATATTTTCATATCCGCTAGAGCCGGTGATAAAAAATCGACTTGTTCCAAAAATTAAATATATATATAGAAAAATCTATTAAATTCTTTAAAAATAATTTAAAATTAAAATTTAATACTTTCTAAATATATAGGGGCTTTAAAAAAAATGATTTACGTGCAAAAATGTAGTTTTGAAATAATGAAACAGTGAAAAGACATAAAATATTTCTTGAAGTCTTTTACATAATTATTAAAACTAAAAAAAATCAATAATCACTCTTTTTTATCAAATTGAAAAAATGCGATTTTGACAATTTAAAACATAGGAATTTTAGATAAATATATTCAAAACAAAAACTATTCTACACGATCAACTTTCAGAGCTATAATTTTTATAATTTAAAAAATATTTCCCTAGATTTGGAAATAAACTTTTTGATGTGCTTTTTAAGTTTTTTTAGATACTCCGTTAAATATGTTTCTTTAAAGTGACACGTATTTTTTAACCTTTGCATTTTTAAACCATCAAAATGCAACAAGTTTCACACTAACTATACTTAAAATAAATAAAAATGTCAATCTTCTTAAAGTTAATTGAAATTTTCTAAATCAGGACGCTTAAATCTTAAGTAATACGTTTATTATTTCATTCACATTTTGTTTTATTTTTCAGATTATTTGATGTTAAATATTTAAGCTTAAATCTTTAGGCATTCCTTAAGTCAAAGATGAGGGAATTGGTTTGAAATTTAAAATATGCATTTTTAAAGACCATTACTGTTAGCTAGACCAATAAAGAAATCGGGTTTAGAATTTTTTAAACGAGGATCTTCCCTAAAAAATCAGTAAGTATAAAAACATGTTAAAAAAATACTAAAGGACATTGGGCAAAAATGTGTGGGAGTTGGTCTATATGGCGACCACAGATGGGACTAGACGTATTTTATAGGTAATGGTGTAGGATGAAAAACTACCGAGACCCAGGACGATATTCGCCGGGGGTCCTTGTAAAAACGCCTTTATCCTTTCGAAAAAATACTATTTTGAGTATTTTGACGTCGAATTACTCAACATCAGCTGAAGAGATCTTCATGAAATTCGGTATGGAGTCAATGTATGACTTAAGCTATTTATCCATGGATACTACCCCCGTCCCCCCTCCTTCCGGTAGCCCCTATACTAAATGTGGACTTTTTTTCATTTTAACTTTCCTATGAGAAGAAGTAGAAAGCTGAAACTTGGTATGGGATCAAGGATTATGAAAGGTTCCTTAACCATGTATATAGGCTCCTCCCCCCTCCACTCCTTCTTGCAGCCCCCGTACAAAATAATGACTTTTTCCGCTATAACACCTCTGTGAAAAGAAGTAGAAGTCTGAAACTTGGCATAAGATCAAGGGCAATGGAAGTCTCTTTAATCATGTATATATACGTGTCCCCCCACCACCCCTTCCAGTAGTCCCCATATAAAATGAGGACTTTTTCCACTATAACTCCTCTCTGAGAAAAGATAGAATTCTGAAATTCGGCATGAAAACAAGGTTTAGGGAAAGCTATTCAGTCATATAAAATCTGATTACGATTTGAAAAGAAAATAAATAAATAAATCACAGTTATAAAAATAAATCAAAATATGTAGTCATTCTACTGAAATCGATGAATAAAACGATGCCATATCTCTGTCTATAACACATTAAAAGTATCAGACACACATTTTATAAGATCATTAAAATCGGTTGAATAGTTTTGAAACTTAACGTATTTCTTGTTAATTGAAAAGTTTGACCTTGCGGTCGACTTGTGAACTTATCTATACGATGATTTTGTAGGATTTTTCGATACCTTTCCATTGAATATTCATCGATTAAATTCGGTTGATAAATCTCTGAGGAAGGTTTAAAGTTTTGACTTTGAGCTTTTATGTTTCAGTGTCCTAAGCATGTTATTCTTTGCAAAGAAATATGCTTTTATGTATATTTCGATAATATGCAGTCATTTAATATATTTTATGTTGCAATTTATTCTTCTCCTTAAAAAAGACAGTATAAATGCGCACATTTCATGTAAGAGATTATTTTTCTTCTACGAAAATAGACTTTTTGCTCTAGAACTTTTCCCCCATTGCTTAGAACTTTATTCGCGGAACAAAAGTTGTTACCTATGCCATGGCCTATTCAATGATATAGGTCTCATTGGTGGTCGCACCATAGACCACTTTTGCCCATTGTCCTTTGGTGTACTGCTATTGAGTCGTCTTATGACTGTCGTTAGTAAATTTAATATAGCAAAAACTAACATTTTACGAATAAAAAAAACCTATTCTTTCAATGTTGGTTTATCTATTACCTGAAAATATAGGCAATAAGACTTAGAGACTTCTAACATTGCCATAAGTACAAAAGTTAGACACCCCTCGTTAGCCATTAGTGTGATGTGAATTCTTGGATAGCACTTTAAGCAGAGTGAATGATCCCAAAGTGGTGATAGATAAATTAGTGAATACATAGTTCAAGTGAATTCACTTGATCTTTTGTGCAATTGAGAATCTTTCACTGGAAAATTCCAACTGTTTCGAGATTTAAATTCTACGTCACAAACCCTCTTAAATGACAGAAAATACTCATTAAACTTTTCTTAAGAGAAAATTATATTTTCTCCTGGGAGACTTTTCACACTTTTTTTTCCTCCTACGTTGACTACTTGGTAGAAAAATTAAATGAAGAATAAACCAATTTGCGATTCATTAGAGTTGTCTCATAGATTGTGTAGAGGATGAAAGAAAAGTGGGTGTGAATGGTGCTGAAAAACAATTTACGGAAGTCAGAGATCTACCCCAAACCTAGCCCCATCCTTAAACTGGAGAGCTATTTGTTCCATCTCATGCTAAATTTTGTTCCCATTGAAAGTTTTTGGCGTCATTATCATCGCTCTATGGCATCCAATGCAAAAAGTTGACAATAGTTACACAAAAGAAAAGTGAAGTATTGTGTACAGTGAAAATGAATGCATAGTATAATGAATTTACAAACTTTTCTTGCTTGCTCCCCATCCAATTTTCGCACCCTCAAAACATTTTTCCCAAGTGGAAGGAAATTGGGGAGCGCGTCACAAACAAATATTTTTCCTTTTCCTAAAGAAGTGGATGGTAAGAACTTGAAAAACACAGGCGATGAGTGAAATTGAGGACACAATGAGATTACGGAGGTGTCATAAAATATTACACCTCTTCATCACATAGGAAATTCACACCGAAAAAAAATTACACTTTAGATTTAGACAATCCCTAAATTCTGGAGAAGCGGAAGAAAAGTATCGAATGCCTGACATCCTTAATTTGATATTTACTGGTTAGTGTCGTAATTTGAAGCTTTTGTAGAAGGACATTTTGATTCAAATTGAATAGGAAATTGATATTGGTATAATAATTTTGAGGTTTCTACGAATACAATACCAAAGAACGACAGATTTGATAAAAAAAAAATTGTACAATACAAACGAATTACTAAGAAAAATTAAGAAAGCATGTAAAATTTTAAATGGGTTTAGGGGAATCCAAAATGTTTTCATTTATGTAAAATAATGGATAGAAAATGCAATGTGTAATCTTCTATTAAACAACTATTCCATTGAAGAATGTCGAATTCAATTTAAGCCTTTGTTTTAGAATTTTACCATTATTTTCAGCAAAACATTGGAATTATGTAAGTGAACCCATGTAGCAAAATATGAGAATAGTACGTTAGTAAATAAAAAATTGCAAATATTATGTAAAAATTACGTAACTCTACCAATTAAATTCTTATACAACAGATAAACGTAAAATTTACGTGAAATTTACGTAAAAGTTATTAACTCTTTAGAGTAATCCAAATAATGGTTACGTTTTTAGATTTGAGTTTCTAACACAATTTTACACAAAATATTATTCATGTTGTAAAAGTAAGAATAAATTTTAGTTTTGTAAAAGATTGATAAGTAGAACATTTTCATCAATAAACACTTGTGCTATCGAGTTCAAGTATTTCGCAAATTTTTTACAATTGTATCATTTTAATTTAACTTTTTAGAATGTTTTAAACTGAGCGACAAATCATACCCGATATAAGAGACTTTCTTCCAAATGAAATATATTATATTATTTACATTTAGAAATACAACAAACGCAATTCAAAAACGCCTTTAATGTCAGAAAAGGTCCCGGTACGCTAAAGGTATTTTGAACTTATAACACTTAAATCAGAGAACTAGTATTCTATAGTCTAATCCATTTAGTGTCCATTACAAAGTAAAATTCAATTAATTAAATTTTGAAATAAAATTTACGCATTCATTACCGTTTTATTACTATTTAATACCGATTTATGATTAATGAAAAATATTAATTTGTAGCCAGTTAAATAAAATGGTTATAAAATTTAAATCAAAGCGAACACCAAATGCTAACCGTTTTCAATTCAGCTGAAGACATGTATTTTCAGCTGAATTCTGAAAACCTTTTTTCCATTTTCATTTTTGGTGTCATTTTCATATATTTAGTTAACATTTTTTGTTCGAGAACTGCTGACCGGTCAGCAGTCAGCATATTTTTGCTAACCGACTTAGCAAAAATATGCTGAAAACTGCTGCTGCTGTGCAATTGATAAAAGAGGGTTGTAGAGAAAATAAATGAAAATAAATGAAGAAAATAAATGTATTATATTCGTTTTCTCTTTGTCATTACTTCATGAATTATTATTATTATTATTATTGAAGTCGAGAGTCCAATGATTTCATTGGTTTTCTAAATCCTTGAATGAAAAAAAGGAAAACAAAAATTTTACTAACGAAATTTATTTATTTTGAAACGATGATTTTAGGTAGGTTGAAAGAAAAGAATTTATTTTAACCGATTGAAGGAATTTATATAACTTTACTTTAAATGACAAAATTTATTGGTAGAAAAGAAGTGAATATTTAATCGAGAGAATTAGGGAAAATCCGAATTTTAATTACAAAAACTCTCAAGGGGAGGAAAAGGGTTGATAGCGTACATACAATAAGAGTCTGGTGTTGATACGTAAAAGTCCTCAGGGTTTCCTCACATGCTCGATCCGTGATGAACTCTTCTCGTGTCCGGGTATTGGAGATTAATTTCTCTTCTTACTCCATCCGGAAAGAACGCTCTGAGTTGGTGTCCACCAAGATCCACTGCCAATTCCCCCGATGAATCCCTCGACGATTCCCCAAAGGGGCTGGAAACCTCCCACGAAGGCGACGAAGCGTGACCGATGGGGCCCATAGAGTAAATTCCCTTCCGGGAGTACTGCAGTCGTCCAATGCGCTGATCAGGTGTCCCAAGTAACCATAACCTCAAAGGTAGATTTGGCTTCCGTCTGATCCTGAGTGGAAGAGGTTGTTCTTGGGCAGAATTGCCCTCTTCTTCCGGGAGTCTCCACCACATGGAGAAGAACCAATTACCTCCACTCTCCTCTCACACACTCCACACTTGTTGGAGGACAAATCCAGACTCCCGCGATTAGGAAATAGTAGGATGGGTGAAAGGTGGGATTGAACAAACACAGTCAAAGTGGCCATTATTCTGAATTTCGCCGCAATTTCCGAATCATCAGAATATGTATATTTTAAATTAAAAACGACCGTTATAATTTTTATTGCCCCAAATTAGTATCTTGTCTTATTTCTCATATTTTTCTAAATATTTAATATTTTGAATTGTAATAGCATCTTAATACTTTCAACGTTTTCCTTTCTTTTACTTTATTTAAATTCGTATATATAAATTCGTTCTATACGAACGTAAATCTTTTTTTCTCTTTCAGCCAATTGTTTGAACAATACGTTAAAATTTTCCCCGAAGGATCTGGAAAACTTCCTCCATGTTTTCTTAGCATTGAGAAAATGTTAGGAGTGAATTTTATGCTTGAGCTTGAGAACAGTGGCTAGTAAATACTTGGAGAAGTTTTTCGGAAAACGCTGTGCACCGAATAACAATCAAATTGTTTGCTATTTCTCTACTGCACTCGGAACATATAAACAGAAGTTTTAGATGTTGTGTAGGTTGAATGTAGGTTAACTTTATAAAATTGCAAACAAAAGACTGTGGATGCAATATTTTGTGCGGAGTGCTAAACCCTAATCCAGTCCCTTGCCATGGCGACGGAATTGAATATGAATCCTTGTGTTTTCCCTCCCAAACACTATTCTTTCCATGGTCATCGTGTCTGGTCTAGTGCATGGTCGAAAATTCTCTAGTTTGCGGAACAAACAGACAACAAAGGCTGTGGATGTGGACTGAGGAGTGAGAGAGAGTTTAAAGTATTAATGAGTGAAAATATGAAATATGTATGAAAAGAATTGTTGCACTATGGTCTTGGATTAACCTCAGAAATAGTGCAGAGGTTTGTGGCGCAAAAAAGACAAAATTGGACAATGCTGAGTGAATTGGATGAAAAGCTCCCCTCTCACCATCATTCACTGAATCCCAGATTGTTGATTAAAGCTCACAATTTTAGTTCTGAATCTCTAGTTATCACAGCTACTGTGAATTAGCCGTTGGATTAACATTCCAAGCAAACTAAAAATCACAGGGTAAAACTATTGTGATACAGAAATATCATTGATTTTAAATGGGCGAGTCTTACTGACGATCGATAAGGCGATTTTTAAGTCACACGGTGAAGTATTCCGCAAATCTGATACTCACCGTGGTGTCACATATAAGATTAATATTAATATTAAGAAAAGCCGGAAAGAGAGCTATATAGTTTTCGAAATTCAAATGGAATATCACGTGTGTTAGAAAGAGTACACTCTAGTGAATTAATACGATGAGTAAGATATTACTGTTCGTATTAATAGTTTTCTGAATCGTCTGAAACATATTAATTCTAGCACTTCGTGCACTTTTCGATTGTCTATGGTCTTGGTGTTATGCAAAACAGAGTGCAATGGATGATGATATAGTAAATTTGTGGGCTCTAGCCGTGATTGGAGTGGGAGTATACGCCTTCTGTGTAAGTTGCGGAATTCTTCAATCACTATCTTCTCCATTTCAATAGTCCACGCTACTTTTTCAATTTTTGTTTGACAGATTACTTGGAGAAAAAACCAACACGTGCCAACTGTGATTCGGTCAGTTTTCGAGCTATGTAGTGCTGCCAACTTTGTACGCAGAGGGGAAATGCGAGAGAGAGGCAAGATAAAACAATTGCTATCTTTTTTTGCCATTCTCGCAGTTCAGAAAGTATTAATCTTAATATTAATCTTATATGTGACATGGCCATCAGAGTTCGAACTTCTATCAGTCAAACTAAAGAGTCTCGTAAGACCGTCTTCAGACTAGAGGTTTAGCCCAGTTCCCGAGGGTCTCAACACCTTAAACAGCAACCGATTTTATTGATTTTTCAAAATGTAATAGGTCATTTGCCCTTAATAATCCAATCCTAAGTCAATTTTTTCAAAAAATCTTGATTCATAAGATATTAGAGAAGTTAAGCCATATGGCTAAGCCTTAGGTCTGAAGCCCGTATAAGTCGGGAACTCATGAACTGTTTTTATGAAAAACTTAGTTCTAATGATTATTTTGTTTCAGTTTTCACTTAAAGTTGTAAAGTAGATCGCTATCTATCAAGTTTAGAACTAATTTATTGTAGAAATTAATAATGAAATAAAATGATATAATGGCCTCAATTCTGACACCAAGATCAAGATTAAGATCAAGAAAATTTCATTATTTTGGTATTCTGAAATCAAAGAATTAAGATCAAGATGTCAAAACTGTCAAATGTCTTGGGAATATTGAAATCCAAGACACAAACCATGTAGATATCAATATTTGCAATTGAATAGCTCAGAGCAAAAAAACGCTATTTTAATTAGGGAAATGCATAGGACTTAGAGTTTTTTCGCTCCGAGCGCCTCAATTCTGGAACCAATATTTCAAGATTTCAAGACGTCAAATTTCTTGTTTTCTTGAAATAATTCCAAGAACCTCTCGGAGATGCTTGGTATTTTCAAGACAATTTGAAGAGTTTCATATGAAAATGACTCTTAGAAAAAATTAGTTCATACAAGCTCATATGCTGTTATTAGAACTATAAAATATAATAAGTATAGACCCAACTACATATTTAAGTTGGGTAACTAAATGAAATAGTTGACCACAATTAGTTAAAGTATCCTTTTCATTTAGTTATCACAACTAAATCAAAATAGTAATGGGTACTATAACATATTAGTTCCAATTACTAAATAAATAGGGTTGATACCCATCTTATTAGCTGTAATAACTATATCATATTAGTTGTGATTGCTATCTAGCATTTATTGTGATGCCTATATCTTATTACTTACGAAGATTAATTCGTAATAGTTGGCTTGTTTAGAATTATTAAAATTATTTTATGCTATTTATCTTTATACAAATTTATACAAATTCATGTATAAGAGCATTAACATCCAACGGAAGTTTTCAGGTAAAATTATGCACAATATTACTATGTTATGGACACTCTATAATTTATAAGCCATATTTTTTTCAAAATCCATGATACAATCACAAGCGATAAATGGATTTCAGAAAATATTTACCTGAGATTCGCACTGATTACTCAAGAAAAATTTGGCATATAAAGTATAAAATTCCCTTAAGATAGTGGGACTTGAAAGACGCGACATCCTTTCACATGCACCTCTTCCGTTAGACTGAAGCACGGTGGTTGCTTGAAGTTCGAAAAAGCTTTAACGAATTAGTAAAAAAAACCACTCTTTACTATTGAAAAAGTTGTCAGAACTTTATGAAAATATAGGCCCATCTATTTACATTGGTTGTGAGAACTAAAAGGAATTAGTGACCAATATTAGTTGGGATATCACAGATTTCATTTAATTAACACAAGCAAATATAATTGTATGAAAGCATTATGAAATAATTGCCGCAATTTATCCACGTAAATATTGCCTTATGTTCTCACTACTAATAAATTTATTATGAGTATAATGTTTTAAGATTATAAGAACTATTTAAAATAGATTTGATAATAATCGCCCGAACAACTAATTTTCATTAGTAATCATGTCTAAACTTTTCTAAGAGTGATGAGGAATATTTCTATAAGAGATGGTACTAAAAGAGAATTATTTTGAAAAATACTTTATTTGACCTTGTAATTGTTATTTAATCGAAATGGTACGCAGATGTACATATATCGAAGTACACCACCCTGAGGATACCTGCAAAATAATTACATCTTGCATAGGCATTTCTTGGTTTATCACCTTTATCACCGATCACATGTTTGGTTTGCACTTCCTGTACTCCCGTTTATGGCCTCTCATTTATTCTTTAATACATCCTATAATTAATTTTCCTAATTTATTTCAACAAATATTTTGAATATTAGAAATTTCAACAAATTCAACAGAAAAATGAAGATATTTGTATTTCGTCAAGTGTGGAAAATCTTGAAATCTTGGTTCTTAGATAAGACTTTTTAAGTTCCAACTTCGCATGGGAATACGAAATCTTGATTTTGGAAATATCTGACAGATTGAAATTTTGATCTTGATTTTGGACTCTGAGGCCAATATTTAGATATTTTGTCAAAAAAATTATTTAAAACATTGGGAACGTATCACATAATTTTCTTTAGTGAAATAAAACTATTAAAAATACTTAGAATATTTTTAATTCATAGATAAATTTCTAATAGAGGAGGTGGGGCTACTTTGAGCTGTGGGGCTACATTGTTATACAATTTTTTCGCATATTTCTAAAGGAAACTAGGTTTTAACATGATGTAATTTGGATAGACAAAATTATTGTGTATCTAGATAAAATAATTGTAAGGATCAGCTTCATTTAGAAATAGGCGAAAAAGTCGCATAATAATCTAGCCCCACCTCCCCCTAGCTTTAAAGTAGCTGTTAATCAGTTTTTTTTTCTCCAAAGTTCAACTAATGAATATCAGTAGCTGCAAAAGTGAAACAAAATTATTTAATGAAATCCAACCAATTGGAGCTTAATTAATTTTCTGCGTTATGTACTGAGGAGAGGAGTCAAAGAGGAAATTTTATTCTTTAACGCTCATACTCTCCTTTGAGAAAGGGATACTTTTCACAGTTGCGGGTGAGTCAATTTCTCGCAGCAATTGTACAGAAGGATTATTAGATTCTCGACAATTTCTCCCTTACGTTTTCTCCTTTTTATTACACCAAAAGAGCGATATGCAGTAGCTGTGTAGCCCCAACATCCAACCACCAAAGTCTATGGGGCTGAGTTGGAAAAGGAGTTTATTCTGTGTGATATCACTTTAGCGACACCCCGGGGGTTAATTCAATTAGAATTCATTTCCATTAAGTAATAAAATGCCGCACACAGAGAGTCATCCGATAAAATATCTCGTTAATCTCCTTCCTTTGTACACTTGTTCGTAACATTTTCTGTCGATATGTCTGATCTTTCTCACTTATTTTCACCCACTTTATCTCCTAACCACTCTTTGGCCAATCTCCTCTGTCATCTTTTGGATGGCTGAGGGTTGAATTAATGGAAAAAATTGCCAGAATGTAATTCTGTGGGGTGGTACTTCCGTAAATGGAAAATTCGTCAAAGTTTTTCCCGTGGACTTACAACCAATTGCTTTTTATGTTTCACCCAATGAAACCACGAATTATCTACTCACTTTTCCTCTTTGGTGGAAACACTCTTAATTTACTGATTCCTCTTTCTATATATCCCCCCTGCCCTTTTACCCGGATATTCCTTGATGGGGCTTAGGGTGAAATTTTCCACAAAGTATCATCTAAAAAGATTCCCATTTTATCGCTCAAGAGGCATTCTGAAGAGATTTAGTAAAATCTTCCACCTAAAATTAAATTAAAAAGCCTCCCAACTTTGACTTGAACAAGATCGTGGAAATATTTGGAAAGTCCAAAAGTCAAATTCACTTTCTATCCCCTCAAGGATAAACTTTAGTTCTTCCATTAATTTTCTTTCTTCTGGGCAAAAACTTGTGGATGGCAGGAAAATCCACAGTGAAAAGTTTAGTGCAAGCACAGAAATTTTACTCACATAATGCTTTTAAAGGAAAATTAATCTACCCACAAATATATAAATGACATACTAATTTATAATTAATTCATATGCAGGGATTGGTCTCCATTTTCACTGAAAGATTCATGAGTAGAGATGCATGAGAAAATTTACCATTAAATTTTCATACCTTTGGTTCACCAGTTTCATTTAAATTCAACTGGGGTTTGCGAAAGAGGTGATTTAATTTTCAAAAATTTACTGTAAGGCATTGCTATAATCTGAATATAGTGAAATATTATTTTTCCCAAATGTCACATGAGTAACTATTCAAATAAATTTCATTCTAACAGAAAAAAGCCCAAGTAGCAAAAATTTTTCCATATGACTTAAAATGAAGTAAGACGTAAAAAATTTGTCATAAATAGGTAACTTGTAGGTCATACACTGAGAAAAAAAGAGGGTGCGATTAACTTTTTTCCTCAGAACTTTAACACTTTTTAGGTGTAAAAATATATCAACATTTTTAATGCTAATTTTATACCTTTTTAGGGGTAAAATTAACAAGAAAAAGGGTAACATTAACCCCTAATACACCTAAGAATCATAATATTTACGCCGATTTCAGATCAATACTGCAAAATAAAATTAACATTTCCGGAATGTTATTTTAACTTTTTCGGATTTTTCTCAGTGTATGATTAAAAGTGATGAATCATTAATATTTATGATGCCAAATTTTCTAAATGAAAAAGAATCAGGTAGTTCCTCGAAAAAGAATTGTTATTTTTTAGAGTTAATACCGTCAAAAACTATGCCCCCTATAACCTTAATCTCATAGTTTATAAGTTTTCCTTATTTCTTAAGAAAGACTGCTTAGAACACATTAACATAGGAAGCCTACCAAAAAGAAATAAAACGATAAATCGAATAAAAATTAAATAAATTTATTTTGGTGAAATAATATCAATTCGTTTATTAAATTGATATTTTTTAATAATTAATCAATAATATTTTGCTCCATTTAATCAAAATGTGTCATTTCTGTAAATCATCCTCTCTGCATAACGCAGTTATTTTTAAATAATGATGGGCAAGAATGATATCAAAAATATGCCATTTGAGTGGTAACTGAACCCAATCATATCATGTGACAATTATTGCTCCCGAAATTCAATATATGATACATTTGGGAAAATATTTCTCCCTAGTTGCTTCGAAACCTTATATTCAATAGCTAACGATGGTGAATCAATTTTTATGTATATTTTCCAAATAAAAAAATCACACTTTTGAATTATACCAATTAATAATAAACAAAAAGAGCAAGGGCATTTTAATTAAATTTTCTACAGAAAAATTAAAGTCTGATAAGTCTGATAAACGAATGGCGTAAAAATAAAGTTCGATCCTGTTTTTGGTTAAATGAGTAGCAAAAATATTTATTTTGTTCATTAAAATGGGGAATATTCCAAAAGGATAATTTGCATATTGTTTTGCTATAATTTACCATGTTTATAAATTAAAAACAAATTTTTAAGATAGCATTTACTAATTGTGTTTAATTGATAGTTTTATTTTGGTAATTTTCATACTTCATTTAAAATAACAAACTTTTTGATTTTCCTCCATGAGTCAATTGTATGATATTTCAATATAATTTCACTTCATGCTCATCAAATTCAGCATCAAATTTTCAAAAAGAAAGTTAATTTAAATCCAGAAGAGATACTTGCAATTGAAAGGCGAACTTGCAAAGTAGAGTGGATAGTTATAGTCTTTTTAGTGTTTTTGATAACGTTCAAAATATTGAAATGTAGATTTATCCCCTTGGGGTAAAACTTTGAGATTCTTTGATGTTCTCTTTGATATTGATTAATTAATATAAATTAAAAGTTATATCACAATATTCTTATTCCATGCCCAAGAAACATTTTCTACTCAATATTGCCTTGTAAAATCTTCCGAATAGGAAAAGTGCGGTGCATTTAGTTGAACAAAGATTTGGTCAACTCAAATTTTTAAGAGGTCCTAATGCATTTCCTCCATATGCCTATTTTCAGAGAAAAAGACGCATAGAATTAGCTATTGCAATGCAATCTACTAAAAATTGCGGCATTTGGAATCAATTCGTCTTTATATCTTCTTCATAGCTCTAAGTAGTCAAAGTACAAGCGTTTAGTGTGAAATTCATGAAATTGTACCCACGATACCCAAGTATCAGAATAAGAAAAAAATGAATTACCGTAGACACAGGCGACTTTGCGATGCGGGGTAATTTTACACCCTAACTTTTCGTAAGCTTCTTTTTAATTCTATGACTTAAGGATAATTCAGTGACCATACCCAATGAGTAAAAAATTACTCTGACTCAAAAATGACTGGGTCTTGTTATACAAAAAAAAATGTCAAAAAATTACTCCTAATTGGAATGTTAAAAATTAGTCGTATTCGCGTCGAATTTTAGTCAGAGCATTACTCAAAATTGAGTTAGTAATATTATTAGTTATTTTACGGGTTTAAAATTTATTCTAAAATTTAGTAATAAAAGCGCCTCCAAAGGACGGTCTTTTTCCGTATGAAAAAATGAAGCGCCAAAAATAGTGCACTTACCGTCCTTCTCTACCGCATATGTACGAAATCAACGTACGTACTCTCAATGAAGAAGTCAAATCAGGGCGGAGCATTCTCATATATTTTCCGTACAAAAGTATGTTATATTTTTTCTTAAGTGATTTTTTATATTCAGTATAAAAAATTATGTTATTGGCTCAAAATTTATAATGATTGCACGAGGATAACAGTTCCTAAAACCTATATGAAAAAGACGTAAAATTCGCAATTTTTTGAATTTTTCTGACAAATTTTCTATTTGTAACACTAGTAACATTATAAATCCAATAAAAATATATTCTCTGCACATGTGCCTACCATTTAGTGTTATATTTCATTTTGTGGGATCTAAGACTTAAAAATTTTAAAGAATTTAAGAAAAATATACCATTTCTGAATTAAAATGCTCCATCCGTTAGTTAGTCATCCTAGAGTCAAATGCACTTCACAATTTTGTACTATACTATCACCTTAGACACTATTTTCTCAATAATTCTTTACATCTTTTATTGTTTTTTCGCTACTTTTTATAGAATTTTGGTCATTTTTTTCCTATTTCACTACACTGAGAAAAAACGGGGGTGCGATCAATTTTTTTCCTCATAACTTTAACACTTTAACACAGGAAAAAATATTTTGTAAAATTGTTCGTAAATGTTTATGAAATCCTATGGCAGACTTACGAAATACTCGTGAATCGTATAACCCACAAACGAGTTCGTAAAATTTAGTACTATTTTCACAAACATTGTTCGTAAAATGATTATTTGACGAACATTTTTTGTACTTTTATAAACATTTGTTCGTAAATGTTCGTAAACACACAAAAAATGTTCGTAAAATTTTGTCATTTGTTCGTAAATGTTTGTGAATTCCTATTGGAATTCACAAACACCTGAACCAAAACCTGTTGTTTCAAGAACAAACACCTGAACCTGTTGTTTTAGGAGTTGTCTCCTGATGATTGAAGAGTGTTTGGTGCTGTGCCTCCGAGATATTTGTATGAGCACCCTTGAACCCTCCCGCCAAGTTTGTTGGATCCCCCAAATAACGATACCCAGTGATCTTTGACATCACTCGACCACTGAGGAAGACACGAAGCGTGCCGAAAGCTCTGGAGAAGAGTGAGTTTTTTTTTGATCTTTTGGGTTGAAGACTCCACAGTTTGTGTTGCCGCGTCAGGACGGAGCTTTTCCCCGAAAATTTCCACTGAAGCTGAACGGTAATTTCCCTTAGTGCAAAGTCATCCGCATCTACGGTGACTAACATCCACTACTCTCGCTACGTTACTCCTTCTGAAGGGTAGTTCTAAAACTAACGACTTAAATAGATTTAGGCTGGCTGATCCTCGAGAATAATTAGCCTGTTTAATTTGATAATACGGATTTGTTCCTAAGGGGTTTACCGGGTTTACCTAATCCGTAACTACCAAATATTACAGACTAAATATTCTCAAGGATCAGTCTATTTTCGTCTTTGACACTAGGAACGCTCTTAGGTGAAATTGATACCATCCTTAGACACCATCCATAGACACACTTACGACTTGAGCCGAGAAACGACTTAGTGGAAAATGATGAAAATGCATTTTAACCGTTATTTCTAATATAATTACGCTAAGCCGTGTCTCGGCTAATCCTCAGGTGTCTCGAGGCCCTTAGTGACATTTATGATGTCAATTAAAATAACAAAGGGGCTTTTAATTGTTGAAAAGAAGCTAGTGCTACAATAAGTTTATGTTATGGTATAGGTTAAGTACTGGAGCCCTCGCTCTGTAATGCATATACAGATGTTCACATCCCCTTTAAGTTTCCAGAAACTGTCCTAGTGCTTAGTGTTTTCGAGTCACATTTAGTGATCTTCACTTTACTTAATTCTATAAGACGTAGAACTTATAATCCTCACCTGGTCTAGGTCCTTTACGTTTTATTATTTCGGTTTTGACTTTTCTAAAAGATCGTTTAGACATTTTAATTCTCTCATATTTGGCGAAAATTTTTCAAAAGTCCAGAGGCTCGACTGCATCCTCTCCAATTCATGCGTTGCTGTTAACCAATTGGCCGATGATGTGTTTGATCATTTGTGCCTCTCAAATGAATACCCTTGCGGAACTTTCTATGCCAGTCAATGATGGATTGTACATGTATGTAGATAATTTCGTAGGCAAAGTCCCAATGATCCCTAAATTAAATTATAACCCCTAAAGTTGTCCATCGACAAAGCGTGTATAATCACGCGAAATTGATTATTTGTTGTCACATCTTGTTAAGATCCCTCGGATGGACAATTTTTGGAGAGGAACGAGAAACATGCAGAAAATTCCATGGGGAACTTGTGAAAGGACAAGGGAGTCCTTTATCGATACATTTTGCATGGTATTGCGTTGTCCGTCCCTGATACCGCCACACACTGTGGGCTATTTGAGAGCCATGCAATGTTCCTCAACTCCCAGTGACAATGGCACCCATAATTAATTTCTGCGTCGCAATTGAACATGTCAAATGTGTCTGAGCCGGTCATATTATCTCCGGGTGCTGTTGTGGGTGGATATGGGAGGCCAACAGGGAGAACCCCACCATGTTCACTGGGACATCCATAATGTTTTAGTATGATTGAAGGGATACACTCGAGCGATAGTATGTTGCTCACAACATTGGCTGGTCCTTCAAGTTGCACCCGAGAAGAGATTCCTATTCACCGACAGTGCCTTTCAAAATTGCAACTGTAGTACGATAGCAAAATGCCCAGATACGCTCTCTAAATTGAACGTTAAGCAAAATTGAGTGAAAATTTTAATTGTACATCCTCTTCTAGACCCCCAATTGAGTTCCCCGGTAACTGGCCATTATCAGGAAGTTCTTCCTGCCAAATACCATTAAATTGAATCATCAACTTTCACCCCTACATCCCAAAGTGAAACAATTCAGCATTCAGGACAATTAGGAGACCACTCTATATCTATCGATTATGGGAAAACTTTGTTAGCTATTTATAGTATTTATTTCAAAATAATGAATTTATAGCAGATTATAGAAAAGTGTATTGACATTTTCATGTGAGAGTTCAATTTATTTAATCATGGAAAATTTATTATTAAATATGAATATTTCATAATATGAAATGATTGACTTTTAACTCAGTTTAAAAATTCAGTGTCATAAAGTACGAATATTTCTGAATAAAATTACATTTATAAGGTCAGATTATTAATATTCCCACCTATTGTGATTCTCACAAAATTTTATACTCTCAAATTAGTCTCAAACTTTAAAAAAGTGTTTTTTACAAGAATCTAATCTGGTCATTAATCCTCTCGAAAGATACTAAAACTATCTAGAATATAATAAAGTTCATAGAACTAACTTTAGTAGCGCTTTAGCTGTCAAACTCAATTTCCGTAACCAAGTCCGTAACATATTATTGGTCAGAAAATATCTGTATTTTATTCTGCCACTTCGACTTTAAATCAAATTTGAACACATTCCGGGATGACGCACAGTAAGAATCTCCCATAAGGCTAAAACATTTTTGGTAAGTAAATTATCAAATTTGGTAAGTAAAAAAATTAACCTTGAGAAGGCTAAAATAGTTTTGGTAAGTATTTTGGTAAAATGGTAAGTAAAAAAATCAAAAATGGTAAGCAAAACAGCAAAATCGGTAAGTAAAAAAATCAATTTTAGTAAGTAAAATGGTGGAATGGTAAGTAAAATTGTAAGTTTGGTAAGTAGAAAACCAAAATTGGTAAGTAAAAAAAATCAAAAATGGTAAGTAAAGAATCAAATTAGGTAAGTAACAAAGCAAATTGGTAAGTTAAAAAATCTAAAATGGTAAGTAAAAATATCTAAAATGGTAAGTAAAAAAATCTAAAATGATAAGTCAAAAAATCTGAACTGGTAAGTAAAAAAACTAAAATGGCAAGTAAAAAATAATCTAAAGTGCTAAGAAAAAAGACTAAAATGGCAAGTAAAAAAAATCTAAAATGATAATTTAAAAAGTCTAAAATTGTAAGTAAAAAAAATCAGTATTTCTCTAGTAATTTGAGTGGCTCTCAATATAGTGAGTGGCAAGAGTCGCCACTCACTCCATGTAGTGAGTACCAAAAGGGTTGCAAGTAAGGTTGCAAGAGTGGCAAGAGTTGCCACTCTGAACTCCCCTATCGCAAATAAAGAATATTTAGTACTCATATAAAACAACATGTTCATAAAATCTTAGAATTTTTTACTTTCCAAATTTAATTTTTTTACTTAACATTTTTGATTTTCTTACCTACCATTTTTGCTTTTTTACTTACCATTTTAAATTTTCTTACTTACCATTTTAGATATTTTTACTTACAATTTTTGTTTTTTCTCTACTTATCAGTTCTGTTTTTTTTTCTTATCAGTCTTGATTTTTTTACTTACCATTTTAGACTTTTTCTACCTATCATTTTAGATTTTTTTACTTGCCATTTTGATTTATTTACTTATCATTTTCGATTTTATACTTACCGTTCTTGAGTTTTTTACTTACCATTTTTGATTGTTTTACTTACCAGTTCTGTTTTTTTCTTACAATTTTTGATTTTTTTACTTACCATTTTAGATTTTTTTTACTTGCCATTTTAGATATTTTCACTTACCATTTTAGATTTTTTTACTTGCCATTTTGATTTATTTACTTACCATTTCGATTTTTTACTTACCATTCTTGAGTTTTTTACTTACAATTTTTGATTATTTTACTTACCAATTTTTAATTTTTTACTTACCAATTTTCAATTTTTTACTTACCAATTTGGATGTTTTACTTACCAATTTTGATATTCTACTTACCAATTTTGATTTATTACTTACCAATTTTGATGTTTTACTTACTATTTTTGATTTTTTTACTTACCATTTAGCTGCAGCGCCTTGAGAAGTAAAAAATTATTAAGGTATATGTAAAAAATTAAAATTTTTTGTAAATTATTATTAATTTTCCTGTTGCCGTTTATATTACACTACTTACCAATTGGCATTTTTCACTTAGCATTTTCCATTTTCATTTACCATATTTACCAAAATACTTACTAACCTGATGCAGCCTCTGAACAAAAATAATCTGATCTAGGTCAAGTATTTCTTTTATAGTCACTATTAAAAATGCATATAGACGATATATTGGTATTTTCCAATACATACAAAACAAGTAATATTTGTTAAATGTGACAATTTTTATTTAATATATCACTATTATGCAAAGATTAATATTAAATAATTAATCAATGCCATTAAAATTTTTAAATAACAATAAATTTAGTTTTTATTTGAAATGTAATTTTAAACAATTAAATATTTTGTAAATTCCGCTAAAATTTTGCATATTTTATTTCTTTATTTTTATGTTTTAGGTATTGGGCCATATTGATCATTTTGTACATTGATTATTTTACAACAAAAAGAGTGGGAATAAATATTGCACACTACGCAATACGTTCGAAGAAGAAAAATATGAAAATTTTAATTTCATGAAATTTTCCCGATCATAAAGGAATCAAAGGCTAAATTGACATTTTCTCACGTTTTCTAGATTAATTATAAAATCGAATATCATATCATTTTTACCAAAATATTTTCCCAATTTGCTGTATCCAATGAATAATTAGTAAAAAAAAATTATGCTTAAATTTAAAAAGCTCGAGCATTTGACAAAACTGGTACGCTTTATCACTTGTTTTTCAAGTTGATTACAAAAACATCTCAACAAGTGTACACAGACCATCAAATAAATTCAATGGAATGAGTTGAAGCCTTTCGTTCGAGACGGTCGACGAAGAAGTTATTGAAAGAAAATTAGTGTGTTATTCAGAAGCTTTGTCAATAATTCCCATTTCATGACTCCCAAAAGGAAATTGTCGTTGTCTCCAATGCCTGGAAACCCCTGTCAACTCCCACACTTTCTCCGACAGTTCACCAATTTGTAAGGAGCGTTGGGAAAAGAGACTTGCGATTTGACCGTGGGAACCGCAACTGCTGACTTGTTGAAGAACTTTTCTGACCGCTTTCTCAGGGAGAATGAAGTGCAGAGAACTTGAGATTTTCGAGATGAATAGATTAATCTTCAATACTTGGAGTATCACATGGTTTCCCACTTTTGAGAAAAGATGGTTTGGGATCATTTGCCTGAAAATTTAATCCTCAGCAAGGATAATTTCCAGTATTACTATGTGAATGACTTGAGGGGTATATAATGGATCTTTTGATCAGATTCAATTGCATTATTGAGACATTTGGCTATTGGGGTTGGAGTTTTCAAAACAAGAAAGTCTCCAATGTAAATGTTGGAGTGCCACATTTTGTTCATTTAGCCTCTTTAGCCCATTCCTATTCAACATATACATATAATTCTGCATGCAACTTCCGCATATAGAGGTAGGGGTCCTTTTTAGTATTTGAGATTGATGAGTCAGCAAAATTCAGTTGGATTTATGTATGTTTTACAGACAGTTTTAGTGGAGGATGCATGGTAACCCCAAAAGCTCTCTGACAAAATGAATTAGTCAGACGGAAGAAATTTAAATGGAAACTCTCTGATGATTCCACATTGGCTTTTCTCTTACTCTTGTTGAGCTTTCTGCGGTGGAAAGCGCAGCATTATGCCTAAGAGTGTGGACAACTAAGAAGTTTATATAATATATAGGGGAGACTGGGGAAAAAAGTCACAAATCGAAAATTTCAAAATTCAATATCTTCCGAGATAAAAAAGATAGCGGCTCAAATTTTTTCCTATAGATAGTATAGATAGCCTTCATAGACCTTCTTCAATGTCGTAAGTTTCTTAGAATTCGAAGAAGGTATTTAGAAAATAAAAAATATCGAAATTTTTGGCCCTATTTTTGAAATATTTTCCTTGCAGAAAATAATAAATATTACCTACTTATTTTTCAAAATTGATGCACTAGTGAATATATCTTAAATAATTTGGATTCTTTAAATACGAATCCGCAATCTATTTTAGAATTCCAGAAAGGTTCTTTTCTCCAGAAATTCTTTTATTAAAAATGGCCATTTGGGGTAAAAAGTAACAAAAGCTAGAGCAAAAAGCGAAGCAATTTCTGATGTCTCACGGCGAAAAGAAACGTCATTGCCATGTTTCGGCGCTTGTTGTTTGCATTGGCCAAACAATTTGCAGTCTTTTGTATGTTTTTTTTTTCTAAAATAACTTAAAAAGCGCTTTTCTCGTTTTCTCACTTTTCTCGCAGAGAAAACTGTGTTTTACAAAGGTGTAGATGAATAAATTTTCTATGAAAATATGTCCTCTCGGTATTTTTTCAAATTTGCGGAAGCCCGTAATGAAGCGAATCAAAATATGATAATACCTAATGTCTGGTACTATTTGCCCCAGCATTTTTGAGAATGATCACATAATTAACTTTTCGAAATCGGCTCGATAAACGTATTTCGTTACAAAATAGAGGAAAATATCTTTCACAAAGTTGTAGAGCGGCAAATTTCCTATAAAACTGCACTAATTAGAAATTTTTGAAGCGCTCGAGTAGCTTGTAAAAAAATAAAATGTCCGTTTTGTGACTTTTTGCCCTAGTCTCCCCTAATATTGTAAACAGAATTTATCAAAGTCTTAAAAAGTAAACCACCTAAGAAGTAAAAGATGACCTAAGCGGTCGTTCATTTCTATATCTGTGATATGAGATCACCGCATTTCGCAAAATATATAAATTTCTAGATTTTGCCAAATCTTTGACCATTATTGGATTATTAAATTAAATCAAATACACAGAGCAGTATAATTTTCAACAAAAGTTGCGGAAAAAATGTTGATTTTTTTATTAAGACGTATACTTCAGTCGAGATAATTTTATTGAGAAAATTCTACGTAGAACAACAAATATAACATAAGAGGAAATAAATCTATCTACATGTTTCGCGAAGACGTGAGCAAGATATATGAACATTTCGCATTGAGTGGGACTCTAACGACCAGCGCACAATAACTTTTGTTTATAAACATGTTTTCAAAATTTTCTGTAAGAGTGAGCGAGATGACTAGATCTAGATTTGATTCACTCTCATTGAAATGTCAAAAACATGTTTACTTAACAAAAGTTATTGTGCGTTGGGCATAAAAGTTCAGTAGGAGATACTAGGGCAGTGTAAACACTGACTTTATGTCTACACTACTTGAATGTTATGATGACCATTTCTTCAGCGGTCAAGGATCCCTATAGTGTTTATGAATTCATATAGGTTTCGTTCACTGGAGTCTAACGTTTAATTTCACAAAAATCGGAGTTTTTACAATAGTCTATGATTACTACTGCCTACTGCCCCAGTTCCGCTACAGCAAAATTACCCAATTAAGACAAATTTCAAGCTAACACCCAAAGTTTAACAGCTTAAAAATTTAAGGACAAGTAGATCATCCATCAATAAGAAAATATTGTTTTTCCTAAAAGAGAAAAAAACAGTAAAAAATTATATTACCTAGATAAAACCAAATAATGAGTTAACATGTTTTATTGAAAAAAAATCTTATTTCTTAAGAATTATGACCTATAGTTGTCTTTTTGAATGTGTTCATAAGACACTTATGAACTAGAAGGTAGGGGAGACTGGGGCAAAATTTGTCAAAACGCATATTTAATTCTTTCACGAGCTCTGAGAAAACTTAAACATTTTAAAATGAGCATATACTTATAGGAAATTTACTGCTCTACAACATTGCAGAAGACTATTTTCCTCTATCTCGAAAGAAATGTGATTTTCGAATCATTTTCTAAAAGTCGATTTTGTGGAGATTCTCAAAATTGCTGGGGCAAATTTTGTCAGTCTTCGACAATATCAAACATACTTTTATAGGAATTTTTTTCCTCTACAACTTTGTCGAAGATAATTTTTGTCTATCTTAGCGAGAAATGTGCTTAAATTGAGCTAATCAGTATTGATATTTTCTGTAAGCCAAATATTCCAAAAATAGGGCTCAAAGCTCAAAATTTCATTATTTTTTATTTCACATAATCCTTCCTCGAATTCCTTGAAAATTTGTAAGTTTAAGAAGGTTCATGAAGGCTATCTATAATAAAATTTTCAAGCCTCAGTCTCTTTTATTTTAGAAAATAGTGAATATTGAGATTTTCGTTTTGACAAATTTTGCCCCAGTCTCCCCTACTCATGTATTTCTATCTTACCAGAATAAGTTTTCATTCGTTGCATTGTGTTGTTTTTTACTTATTCGCATCTCGAAACCGAAAGAGTTTGTTGACTTCTTTTTAATTAGAAAAACTATTTTGACTATATAATAAAAGGAAACAAATTGCGAGCATTATTTGACATTGTCAAATTTTTTTTCCGCGTGAAGGCGTTGTTTTCTTCCGCTAGGAATGTTGTTATATTTAGGGTAAGTGTGCCAAATTCCGGCCAGCTTGGAATTCCGGCCACCTTTTTTGTTCCTCGAATTTCCATGATTTTTTAGTTTTTGCATATTCCAAAGATTATACAATACAAAAAAAAACAAAAAAAATGTAGTTTCGATATACGAGATGATGCGAAAAACACATTGGAAAAATTGCTGAAGGGCAAGGAACTATGAGAATGAATGTGGGCGAAATAGGCCACAAAAACTATGTCTACATTTTTATTAATTTTAAAATGTATTAAGAATAATTTTAGAGAAAATAAAGACGATAAACTATTCACAAGATTCCAAGTGTAAAAATGTAAAATCAACTTGTATTAAAAATACAGTGCCCGCTTTCTAATCCGGATCGCCGTAATCCGGACAAGTTCTCTACGGTTACATTTAAAATACTTTTGAGGTTATGTATGCATGCGTGTTCAGCCATGAAAATGAACTATCCTGTGATATTTTTGTTTAATAAATTAAGTATAATAGAATAGACTCCTCCAATTATGTCTTTTATTCTTCTTTGAAAGTTTTATCATAATTCTACAAAAAAAATCTTGTATTATATTTTCGAGACGTTGAATGAATTCAAAAAATCCATCCGGATTACGAAGCGGACATCTGTCATTTTGTCTCCCAATCATCCGGATTACAAAGCGGGCACTGTATTACATTTCAATCTTGAGACTTTGGCACTTGCATGCAACTATGCCGCAATTTGGCACACTTACCCTATTTATGCTCGTTTATTGTATTAGCGACTTTTTAACTTATTTTATTTACTTAATCTCAACTAAAATTTTCTTTTTGTAAATGTTTTTCCCACATCAAATATACCATTAAAATATAATAGTTTAAATAGATGTTTTCTTTCCAGAATTCGTAACGAGTATTGTGACAAATTAAATTGAATTCACGTGTAAATATCTTAATTTGCGAAAATGTGAGATTCTCTATTATATATTTGCAACAAATTCCACAGCATATTTTGTGCTAAAATGTTTGCTAAGTATCCCTGGCTGAGTTCCAGCACAGCTTGGCCTCATGGCTGTGCATTGCCATACCTTCCTGAATCCTATCTTCTTACCATCGCTAAGCAACCAAAGAGAGAGCAATAAAATATTTCCATGCAGGTGGTTTCCATCATTTTCACATTCCTATTTCATTAATGAGAATTATTTATTGCTCATTGGAAGATGAAAATTTCAGATGAATGTTTCAACTTAATTCCCATGCAGTAATCTTTGAGTACACAGAATGTTGTTTACATAATTAATACATATCCAATACTGTATATTCTTGAGTGAAATTGTATATCTCATTGAAGATTATTTAGCTGTTTTTTTCTTTGGTGTTGACTGCCAATGGCGTTATGTTTAGAAGAGGATCTCTTTTGAGTGCAAACAATAAAATCTGATTTTTGTCCAAATGAAATTATTTTCCCATTCTATATGGTTAAATTGGCCAAATGATGTTAAATCACATTCTTTAATACCTCGCAGCTATTGCAACTGTGACAAAAATTCCCGTGAGATATGCGTAAATAAATTTTATTGTAAATCCTTACGATTTTGAATTTAAAATAAAAAAAACACAACCTTAGATTTACAACGTTTACAACCGACTGTAGTAACTTTCGTGAACTACGTATTTTTTCGATATTTCAGATATTGATGCACATCCAACAGTAGCCATGCATATATCCAATTCGTTTTTGATAATCTTTAAAACATTTTCAACACCTGCCTGGCCAGCAACAGTTAGGCCCCAGATTGCGGGACGGCCAATAAACACCAATTTAGCTCCAAGGGCTAAGGCCTTAAAGACATCCGTTCCCTGTCGGATACCACCGTCCATCATCACGGTAACCTTATCTCCTACAGCAGCTACAATTTCTGGCAAAGCTTCAATCGAAGCTGGGACACTATCTAACTGTCGAGCTCCATGATTTGAAACAATGATCCCTTGGCAACCACATTTAACAGCAGTAACAGCATCTTCAGCAGTTAAAATTCCTTTAGCGATGACTGGAAGCTTAGTGAACTTTACGAGCCATTTGAGATCCTCCCAAGTTAATGAGTCATCAAACTGAGTAATAACATATTCATTAATCCCTGATTTTCCGTGCGAATGATGAACACTCGTAGCTTGATCACCAACAAAATTTGCCAGCTGAAGATGATTTGGCAAGGTGAAGGCGTTCCTAAGGTCCTGCCTCCGTAAACCGAAAATTGGAGCATCAACGGTCAAAACAAGAGCCTTGTATCCACTTTGCTCAGCACGCCTTATCAAGTTTTTCGCAATTTCCCTGTTACCAATATAATCAGTAAGAATAATAAATATTTTTTTTAAATTAAGTAAAAGCAATCTAACCTATTACGGAAAATATACAGTTGAAACCACTTGTTGCTATCAGGAGTAGCTTCGGCAAGCTCTTCAATTGAAGTCGTTGCAATAGTACTCAGAGTAAACAGGACCCCAGAAGCAGCCGCTGCCTTAGCATTACCAATCTCACCTACGGAATAACAATAAATTAACTTAGCTTGACTTCCTGAATTTCAAAAAGTACCTTCATGATGCGCCATTTTCTGCATTGCTGTAGGGGCTATTGCAATGGGCATATCCAAATCGAGTCCCATAACCGTTGTCCGAGTTGATCTTTCCGAAACATCCTTCATAAACGTTGGCCTGAGTCGGATTCTAATAAAATTTTATAAAAAATATTACTCTAAAATTAAAGCAACTTTCCTTTCTACTATATTTAATAAAAAAAAAATTGAAATCCATAAATAATTGTAGGCTAAAGCTATTACAAGTATTACATTTATCATTTTACATTTTGAAAAAGAAAGTTAGCATTCACATACAAATTTTCAAATATTTTATAATTTCTAAATTTTAAATTATAGTATTAATGTCAACTTTGTTTTCTAACGGTGGCAGCCAAAATCCCGAAAGCCAAAATCCCGAAAGCCAAAATCCCGAAAAGGCCAAAATCCCGAAAGCCAAAATACCGAAAGTCGAAATCCCGAATGTTCAAAATCCTGATAGGAATGAAATTATATGGAGGAAAATGTTTAGAATAATTTCCCAAGTCACAGAAGATTTCCCTTTGCCTCCAGCAAGCGCGGGTACAATCGTGGGAGTAGTTGTAACACTTTTAAGAATTCGGGATTTTGGCTTTCGGGATTTTGACCGGGACCCGTTTTCTAATTCCTAATTATTGATATGGATTTACTGGGAATATTTTCAAAAATTTAAGTCTTTTTGTAATCCTAATTTATTCTCAGTCAGTCACGGCCACAAATTTTTGGATAGACCGCAAGAAATTTTATTGAGAAAATTCTTAATCTAGCCACAATCAAATAGCATGTTGCATTATTTTAATTTACAGCTTATTATCGCAATTTCCAAATAAATTCGAAAATAGGATTATTTACTCAGAGATGATAAAAAGAAACAAATTATAATAAAAGATAAACAATTTTTATCATTGAGATCATAAATAATTCATTATTCTTTTTTCAAATTATTATTATATTCTTTTCATTTTTTATATAAAATAATATCATGTAGTTTGTGGAAGATTCTCGCAATGATTGGAATAAAATCGGATTCCTTGGAAAGGTTTTTTCAGTCCTTGAAATAATCTGAACGTATTTCAAAAGATTATGAATCGCTTAGGATGGAATCGCCAATGCCCCACTTTTCGTCACTTAAATTGAAATAGCAATTTTTCCATTATTTGTGAAATAAATTAGCCGTAAAATTATTTGTAACTCTACTGCTGTTACGGCTGTTACTTATAGACTCGAAACACTAATTTTTTGTTTTGAATTTAAATATTTGAGCATTTTTTGGGGAAATATTCTAAGCAATTGCATCGAATCAAATATTTCTTACCAAATATAGTAAGTGTCATGATACTTTTATCGAACAAAATTTACGATTTTGAATAAATAATTTGTCTATTGAACAATTAATGACATACGGCGAATACATAAAATTTGTATTTAGTTAGTTAATGTTTCCTTTTGTATTATTTTTAAGTAAAAATGAGCCATGGCGGAAAGTGGTAATATTTTAAAATTGATCCACCACCTGTCGCCATAGCTTTTCAATAGGCGACGCTAACTTCACTTCATAGATTCTCAGTTGTCAAATCTGCTTTGTTTACTTTCTGCAATAGTCTAATCCCGTCAAATCATTGCTCTACCTGCCGATTTTACTCGGAGGTTTTTTGAATTGTAACGGTATATTCTAGTACATTCAGAGAAAATCTGTAGATTTCCGGCAGAATTTCTGCCTGAAAATCTGTAGATTTTCGGCAGAAGTTCTTCCGAAAATCTGCAGATTCTCGGCAGAATTTCTGCATAGAAAATCTGCATAGTCTCCAACAAAAATATTGTTGATTTATCAAGAAACTGTAGAAGTTTCAAAGAAAATGGTATGCTCTGCTTAACAAGCATTACCGATTAAACATTTTAGATAACTAAAAAGTTGCGAGCAAAAATACAAATTTCTTAAAAATCGCCAATGGAATGATACAAAAACACGAAATTTAGGTCGACACTTTGTTTAAAGTTATCACTTCACTATTGTCTACTTATAACACGGCGTCGCAGAATTCTTTATTTTATATAAACACTGTGATATCACCAAGAATCACTCTATTGATTTTTGCAAACTTTCAGTGAAAAATATTCCATCTTTTCTGACACAGCTGTCTGGAAAGTCTGGAATGTAGAAAAAAATCTACAGAAAATCGGCAAAATATCTACAGAAATTCGTCAGAGTATGCACCAGGATTCGTCAGAAAATCTAGAAAAAATTCTGACGAATTTTGTCTCAAGTCCAAATAAAATACGTAGGAATCTACAGATTTCTCGGCAGATTTCTCGGCAGATTTTCGGCAGAGGTGTAGATATTTTCTGCAGAAAACTTAAAGATATCTGACGAAATTATTTGACGGGATAATTTGATTTCTCAAATAAAAGTTAAGAAAAATCATTTAATGTGAGTAATAATAAGGTGATCATGAGGAAAAAGAAATACTGAATGTATTCTTTGCATAATATTGACCAAAATAATAGAGTTTGAACCTTTCCAAATGAGTGGCGAGAAGTGGTTACAAAACTGGCGAAAAGTGGTAAAAAGTGGCGACGAAGTTGTTATTTTTGCATTCTTAATAAAAAACAGTTTTTTTAGGTATTCCCGCGTTAAATTGTAGAACTTTTGTTTTGACGAATCTAGAGCCAATATATCTAAGTAACTTTGTGTCAAATTTGAGTTATCTGATAACAAGGGGTCGAAAGTTATAATACAGTTTATTTCACTTTTCCTAAAAGCGTCGATAAGTGTTTACTCCACCCTATAACCAATTGTAAGTTTTTTCCAAAATTCTTAAAAAAAAATCCTGCATGATATTTTGGGAAATCTTTTATCTGATCTGAATTTCATCTTTAAATCCAATGGGCACACTTCTTTTTTTACATTATTTGTTGGATCCGTCACATAAGTTCGAGCATTCCGCAAAGATACTCTGCATACTTTAAAACTAGAGTGTTGTCGATTTCTTTATAAAACTTGTTTTTCATATCATTTGTTACATTTTAAGTATATTTAAACACTAATATCTGCACTTATTAACCCGGTTTTATTTGTAGTGATAATGAAACTTGAAAGATAAAGATAATTCTAAATTCATTAGCTCTCATCTTCTTATTTTGACATTACTTTATTAGATAAAGCACAATCAAAGTCAGGAAAAATTGTGAAAAACATGAATCTTACTTATCGAATGCAGATCTATTGAGTCGAAGAGAAAATTCATCACCAGCACCACTTCGATAGTAATCCAAAGGGCCTTTTGGAAGCAGACTCCAAGCCTTTTCCTGGTAATCATCTAGACTTACGAGCTCCATTGCTGCTGAAATTCAACTGAAGTCTGTTCCAATAATAAACATTTTATAGTCTCAAAAATCCATCCGAGAGATAAGCAGAGTAATTTAGTGTTTGGCTTATCAAGTATTACAGTAATAATTTTTTTTTGTGATGAGAGGGGTACTCAATGAGACCATGAGGGTCATTTTAGAAGTCATATTTTTGTACTTGTTTTTATTCAACTAACATTTATTATATAACTAGGTACATAAATCTTAAAAGAAGCAAATTATACGAAGGTTCAAAGCAAAAACCGGTTATTTTAATAAGAAAATTCATATAGGGGAAATGGGACACCTTTGAAAGTGGGGCACCTTTGAAATTGGGATTTTTCTCCTATATTTAGATGGAACTGAGCCATATCAAAATGTAATTTAGCTTCTCAATCTGTTTGTGCAGCTAAATTATATCACGATAGGACTCAATATTATTTAAAAATAGATGAAAAATCCCAATTTCGAAGGTACCCCACTTTCAAAGGTGTCTCACTTCCCCCTATGACAGACCGTTTTTCGTTTATAGTAAAATTCATATAAGTTTTATTTAAAATAAAATCAACTTAGGACGAATGTAAGAATCACCAGACGTTTTAACAAGAAAATCTTAACTGTTCTTTCTTTTAGGAAATGAACCTCTGAAGATATTGTCATGGTGGAGGGAGACAGGTCAAAAGTGAAAATTCCGAATGTAATAACTTCCATTGACTTATTGAATAAAGTGGGATGAGGGATGAAAATATAGGAAGTAAAATGCCATTCCTTGCCACAAATCGCCTTTTCCTCCTTCAAGTATGGAATCCCTTGAATCACTTCTCGGCGGAAAAACCACACAATTTCCTTCCTTTATTTCGAGAAGCGGAAGTTTATCAAAAGTTCATTATGTGAAGGAACGGAGCTCGAAAAGATACCAATCGGATTGGAGACAAGTCAATTGGATAAACTAAGGCAAAATCGTGTTACTTGAGAATCATGGAAGGGAAGAAAAGAAAAGGGAGATTATTGTCTGAATGAGATTGCTGCTGAATAAAATGAAATAATCCCCGATTGATCGACTTTTTCCTTCCTTCCCTTTTATTGTTCCTTCACCTCACACCATCTCCTTATATATTTCCCAATTGCTCTCTTTTCCAACCACTTACCTCCTGACTTTTCCTCTTATGAGCATCAAATATTAATTGAACTATAAATTGCACTGTGCAGGAATTATTTTACTCCCTTTTCCGCAATTTTCTTTCATCTCATTTCAACATTTTTTTTTTCGGAAATACACTTTTAAGGTTTGACTTATTACATGAAGAAGCAATTTCTCATCTTAATTCTACTGGACATTTTCCACGTCAATAATAAATTATCTTCACTTTCAACCATTCAGCTTCCAACACATTGCTTCATGGCCTGAAAGTATAATTACGATCAGCAATTTCAAAGTATTAGTTGTAAAATTTTTCCTCAAATGAAAATTTACGAATTTTTTTCTGTGATAATATTCAATTAGTAACTTTATTTACAATATCCCCGATACACCTTCTAGATCGGGAAAAATGAATAAAATCATAATTGTCATTCTTTTCTTTATCAGTCGTATTGTATTTAAATTTGTCCATCACATTTTAACTTTGTAAAAAATATATGTTTTTAGTTACACAAAAAATTGTCGTAATTTTTTTGTTATACATTGTAATACAAAGAAAATAACAATAGCTTATAAAAACGATAAAAAAATGTATTCAGTGGTAAAGCGCACGACCTATTTGACAGTTGTTGACCCAGTCGACGGTCGATCCCATTGACCTTTATGTTACATTACAACACCATGCTGTAACTCTTACCCCTGTAGCCAAGTATTGAATGTTCCTTGCCCTTTCATGGCATCATAGTTCTCCAATTTTCCTTATAATAAATAATAGGGAAATCCAAAAGGGAAGAGACAATCACTCAGGGAAACACATAAATTATCTCCAGAGCTTTCGGCTCGGTCTCCAAGCCTTCAGCAGTGGCTGGAGCAAAAAGAAGGATTTACAAATTATTTACAAATATTTACAAATTAACGTCGGCTTATTCCCACAATTTTCCTTATAATATATAAACTGCTTCTCACTTTTGTTTAAAAATATCTCGAAAAATTCTTCTTAGATTCCTTCTACATTTCTTTTGCATATTTTTACACCAAAAATTGTTCAATTCTCCTCAGTACTGTCTGGAACAAATTGTACCTGACAGATTTATCCCATTCACGTAACCACTTTGTCATTCACTCCGACTCAGATGGAAAGGGTACAGCGCAAGGAAAGAATATAGATTTCCACTAAGATCTTTTTTTAAGTGATTTGCTTCAGCAATGTTTAAAACCGTCAATTTTTGTTTGTCTTTTTGGCTTAGAACCCTTTTTACCACATGTCTCCGCAGTAATTGAGGCACTTCTGAGAGAAAGTGCTCCTTGTGAATCCCAGGAGACTTCTGAATCTCTGCCTACGATTGATAGTCATGCATGTAAAAGTATTACCATGAAAACAAAAATTAGTGGTAAGTCTAAATCATCTTAATGTAGGCGAGATTCTTAACGTGAGCAAACACGGATTGTATGCAAATTCGAATTGGAGCTGAAGTTAAGAGATTTTATGCATCAGAAATTATGAATAAAATTTCTGACATAAATTGAAAATTTCTAATGAAACTAAAATATCTAGGATTTAAATGAATTTATAGAAAAATAGGTGATATGTAGGCCATAAGATTCTCCATAATTTTGCCGAGAAATTTGATTTTGTAGGTTGCTCTACACAGAAAAAAATATTTTGTAAAAATGCTCATAAATGTTTGTAAATTCCTATGGGGGAGTTACAAAATGCTCGTGAATCGTATAACTCACAAACATGTTCGTAAAAGTTTTTACTTTTTTCACAAACATTGTTCGTAAAATGATCACTTGACGAGCATTTTTTGTACTTTTACAAACATTTGTTCGTAAATCTTCGTAAGCACACAAAAAATGTTCGTAAAATTTTGTCATTTGTTCGTAAATGTTTGTTTTTCTGTCGAACATTTTAGTAACATTGACGAACAAATGTTTGTAAAAGTACAAAAAATGCTCGTCAAGTGATCATGTTACGAATAATGTTTGTGAAAGAAGTAAAAACTTTTACGAACATGTTTGTGAGTTATACGATTTAAATTAGAATTGGTAAATTTCAAGAAATTTCTTGAATTTCCGCCTAAAGTAGATGGCGACTGCTGTGAAATTTCTGAAATTTTACTATCTGTAGTGTTGGTTATATATAGTAGAAGAGAGCATTGAGAATCTCTTCTAATGTTTAATGATTTGTTTCATATTACATTATTTACATAAAATACCTTTGATTTGGGGCAGCTTTGAAAATAGGCTTTTGTTTCTTATTTTTAAATGTAATTGAACCTTATCATAATGTAATTTAGTGTCGCAATTGATTTGTTGAGCTAAATTGTATCCTAAAAACGTTCAGTTTCATTTGAAAATTAAAAAAAAAAACAATTTTAAAGCTGACCCAATTCAAAAGTGCCCCACTTCTCCTTATAAGAAGTTATGGTTGCAAAAATGTCTCAAATACTTTAATTATAGTATAATATTCGAATGTTCCTGTTTGTTGAGTAAAATTCATGTATTTTTTAATTCACAAAATCTCTTTAAACGCAAATTACCCTTGTTCTTTATATATAGGTATAAAATCTTCTCATAGTTTGTATAATTAAGTTTCTGAGTAAGATGTGCAAAAAAAAAGGAATAATGATAAGACAACATTAGAGAAAAATATTTTTTTTTTCATTTTTAATGAAATTATGACAGTTGATTGCTTCTCATTATGACTTCCTTCCAACGTAAATATAAATTTAAAATTCCCTATCATTAATTTTTTCTATGTGTTCTTCAATGAACCAAATCCATAGTTATATATATTTTGATAGCTAGTTTTATAATTCACATTCCTTGAAAATACTTATTGGCCGAATTCTTTAAGGAATATAGGAAATAATCGAGTGATACGAACTACGAACCGGTTTTCCGAAACCTTTCAAAACCTTCCCCTATTAAAGAAAATGTCGCAACTTAAATTATCCATTAAATGTCTCATTTTCCTTAACTAAGCACAAGTTTCTTATGAGAATTTCATTCAAGATATCTGAGTCACAAACTTATTGTTTTGTACATCTCCAATAATTTCTTTTCTTAATTTGGCTCTCTTAATTATGGAAATTGCTCTACTTATCATGAGTTTTTCCAAAACGAAATAAATTGTAAAAAAATAAATGAATTATACGGAGTCACTGACACTGAAATAAGGTAAAATGTTAACTAAATTTTTTTTACCATGCTTTTTTAATTGCAAAAACAACCTTGGTAGAATTAAATTCCTAACTCAAATGATATTTTTTTCACAGCTTCGAATAAAAAGAGATCATATCTTCTATAGAAATCACAGATCAGGGGCCTTTCGACATATCATTTTTCCATACGTTTTTGCATAGTGGCACTGAAGACTATTGGCAAGTTTTTTCCTAAAGAGAATTGACTTATTGGCCTGATATATTTCAAAATTTTGCATTAAGAGCTATCTAAAAATACATATTTCATAATGCTCGCCGAAAAAATACAAGAACTACGAGGAAATTTGTTTAAGTCGCGATGCAATATCTGCAAAATTTTCAATAGGAAAAGTGAAAAATATCTTCACTTTTTATTAGGCTTGATGGGCCCCTGGCACAGATTAAGCTCCAGATAAATCTAAAATTCATTTTTATTGATAAGTTATAACGGTTTTAACGTAAGTAAATTTACTCACTTCTTTTGACAGTGTAACTTAACGCGTAGGGTAGAGTCATCACTTATGGACGTTATACACTTATGGACAGCCTGCAAAAAACTTGAGTTTTTTCCTAAAAAAGAATTCGAAAAATCATAAAATTAATAGTTTACGATGTGATTAACAATTTTTTTTGATTTTTAGAAATATATTTTACATAAAAACTTAAGTTTTTTGCAAACTGTCCATAAATATATAACGTCCATAAATTATGACTCCACCCTACCTCAACTTTTTCCAACGAAAAAGGGACAGATAATCCTAACCGGCTTATGTAGGTGAGATTCTTAACGTGAGCTAACTCGGAGTGCATGCAAATTCGATTTAGAGCTGAAGTTGGGAGACGCCATTCAGTTATCTTGAATCAAATTCGTGAAATTATACAAATTTTGTATTTAAACCAAAATATCAAGGATTTGGATGAACTGACAGAAAAGTGTTATATGGGTGAAATGTAGACCAGAATGTTCTCTATAATTTTTCCATAGAACATGATCTCATCGATTACTCAGAAGCCAAGATAATCGAGGTTTTTTGTTTCTTAACTCGTTTTTTCATCCATCAGAGTGCCCCAAGTGTTCATTTGTTGAACTTCAACTATATCAAAGAATTGTTGTATTCTGTGGGACTTTCCATTTAAAACCCTATTTTAAGTGTCTTGGTGGAGTAGAGGCAGTCAAATTGGCATCTGAGTGATTTCAAAGCGTTATTATGGGAAAAATCAATTTTTTCACACTTAAACGGCAAAATCGGAGTGATAGCGTAGTCTGACCGGAAAATGATGTATGGACGAAATGTAGAGACAAATGTCCTCTACAATTATGTCGAAGTAATCATCAAAATCGGTTCAGCGACAGTCGAGATAATTGAGGTTATGTGATATTGAAATTGGTTTTTTGACTGTGGCGCCCCTGGTGTTGGTCCCACGAAGTTCAAATGTTCTAGAAAGTTGTAGTATTTGGTGAGATCTTTCGTTTAAGCCCTCATTCATCAAAATCGGTCATATAGAACCGGAGATATGATTTTTTAAATTTTGTGAACTTTGACCCCTCATATCTCCGGTTCTGTTTTAACCACAGCGCACATACGCACCATTTTGGAAACGTCCTAGACTGGACTACAACATACTAAAATTTCATTAACTTGCACAATGCCGTTTTTGAGAAAAGTGACTTTGAATTTCGATGAATTTTGACGCTATCACAGCGCCACCTGTGGTGACTTTTTGAACTTCCATCTGAAAGTGCTCATCGAGACGAAACCAAAAAGGTAAAATTTATGTCGATATGTTAATTAGAACCGGAGATAGAGGCCGGTCAATGTTCGAACTTTGACCCCTTATAGCTCGGGTCAGGGGTTATGGATCGACTTAAGGTTTTTTTTGTTTGATAGGTATAATCAACGGCTACAACATACTAAAATTTCAGCCCGATTGCATAAGGAATTTTTGAGTTATTTAACTTATAAGATTTAAAAATTTTCTTTTTAATAATAGCGCCCCTAGCGGTGGTTTTATGAACTTGCGATGTTAGAAGGAGAAGTGGCATTTCACGAGAGCTTTCCAAAAAGCCCTCATTTTTTAAATTCTGACAATTAGAACCGGAGTTATGGCCATTTTAAGAAAATTTTTTTGGACCCTTATAGCTCGGGTCAGGGGGGTCGGGGGACCTTAAGTTTGGTATTGATGGAAAGCTCTAAGGCCCAGCTATAACATACTAAAATTTGAGCCCGCTCGATGCCATAGGGGCGGAGCTATTGAGAAAACAAAAAAAGGGGGGTCTTCAAAATGGCGGAAGGAGGGGTGGGGGGTGGGGGGTCAATGCACCATGTTGCAATTTTCATATGATATTTAACCTTTGCCGAAAACCGCAAGTCGATATCTTTTTTAGTTTAGGAGCTATTAAGCTCCAAAGAGCGGCCGGCCGGCCGGACGGCCGGCCGGGAACGTAAAATAGCCCCCCATATATTCGTGATCAGGAAGTGGCGAAACACATTTTGGCCAAGTTTGAGCGCGATCGGAGGACATGAAATTTTGTTAGGATTATAGTAGGTGAGATTGTTAAGAATCTCACCTAATACAAGTAGCTAATTTTTGTTTATTCGATTTTATTAAATTTCGAATGATGGTTGCGATGAGTCACATATATATTGTGAAACATAGAAAATTTAATCATTACGAAGCTTCCAATGGTATCAAGCATGGGCACTTTCCCCTAAACCCTGAAAGTCTTCCCCTACATTTTGTTCCCGATTGTAAATTTCCTTTGTTCCCATTTATGCTAATGCCCTAGACAGACTTACGACTTAAGCCGAGAGACGGTTTTAGTGGAAAATTATGGAAAAGTAATTTAACTATTACTGCGAACACTGAGAGAAATCCGAAAAAGTTAAAATAACATTCCGGAAATGTTAATTTTACCCTGCAGTATTGATCCGAAATCGGTGTAAATATTACCCTTTTTAGGTATATTATGGGTTAAAGTTACCCTTTTTCATGTTAATTTTACACTTAAAAAGGTGTAAAATTAACATGAAAAAATGTTGATATATTTTTACATCAAAAAAGTTTTGAAGTTCTGAGGAAAAAAAGTTAATTGCACCCCCTTTTTTTCTCAGTGAATACAAATGCGCTAAGCCGTCTCTCTGCTAATCCTCATGTCTGTCGAGGCCCTAAGTCGTGCCTAATCTTTTTAGATTTAAAGATTTTGCAAATTTTATTTAAAAAGAAAAAAGAAATAGTCAAAAGTAGTGTTCTAAAAGAGTCAAGAAGTAATTTTATGTTGCGAGAAAAAAGAATTGAATCTCGTGCCAAACTTAAGCTTGTGGTAAGGACTCTGAATATGCACGGTCTACCTTATTACTTTCCCAGACTTATTGCGACTTTATTTTGCTGTTATTTACAATTAAACAGCTTAAGCAAGAATACAAATTTTGACAACTTCATCAGGAACCTTTATTCCCATCAGCAACAAAAAAAAGAACTTTCAAGTAAATTGCATTACACGTCCCAATTTCTTTCCGGATGACAATCAACTTTTTTTCTGTTTGGATGCCTATATTTCCAAGTTGTTTGTTTCCCCCCTTCTGAGTAGATTTTGCCAGAAAATTACTAAACATAAATTCACCTCAATGCAGTTGAATTTAGAAAATAGGTGGGATGAGTATAAAAAGTCATTTTGAGACTTGAAGCAAAAATTTCACCCTCAACCGTTGAATTTTTAAACAATTCAACCCTATTAGTGAGTCGTTCTTTCTCACGCTCATCCATTCCATCATTCACCCTTCTCGCTCAGTTCACATTCAGCCCCTCCAGTAGGCTCCCGTGGGGGGTGGTTCTCTTGCGTGCTGTACAAAGTATGTACAAATGTACCACTGGTAAATGTGGCGGAAAGGAAGTTGGAAACTCTCACCGAGAGACCATGAAAAATTACAGTCGCGCTAATGCTAATTTTTCACCATCGTGAACAGAATGGGAGAAAGAGAGCCAGAGGAAATGGACAGAGTGCAAGAAAGAGCGCGAAAATTCAACAGTTCCAGGCATTTCCATGGAAGCTTTTGGGGACGCAAAAGGGGGACACTCTGGGTGAGAAAAAGATGAGGAAAAAGACGTTTTAGAGGTGGAGGTGGGTAGAAAGGGTGAATTACAAACGACTTCTGCTTTGCATAAATATGAAACTTATTTCCGCTTTTTGTTCTCGCGCTCCACAACTTTTTTTTTTCCTCTACACTACACCCCCAAAAAATATTCAATCCCTTTTTGCCACCAAACTTCAAAAGGAACTCCTTGCCCTCCCCCAACCACCTCACGGATTCAAGTGTAAATGAAAAATGCGTATATTTTTTATTCTTTGTCTCCATTTTTTTAACATCTCAGAGACAATTCGCATTGGATTTTTTTTCCAGCCAGCACGGAAATTTAATACAATTTGATTCGTTGGATGTCATTGAATGAAAATTGAGTTAATGTTCTTGCACTTGGAGAAAAATGTATTTAGTGTGATGTGTATTAACACCATAATCACAGAAGAATTTCAAGATATACATTTTAACTAAAACAAAAATATATGAATAAAGAAAAACTGGATATTAAAATTTATGTAAAAAATCTTGCAGGGTCGAAGGAACACCTCGTTCGGTTGAAGACACTTGTAGGGTAAGTTGGGATAATTCGGAATCATGTCTATTTTTTGAATTTTGAAATTTTTTCAATGTTTTAGATGGTCAAAGAGGAAAAGAAATTTACGAAAAGTACATAATTTCACACTCAAGAGTACTTCTTCGTTGTTTTTTCCTTCCATCCCGTTAGGAAATTTTAAAGTTCCAAATTAGACATAATTCCAAATTGTCCCCTTACCCTAGGCAGTTTCGTCAAAATATTATATTTAAATTTATTTAATGTGCATCTAATAATATGCAAGTAATATTATATTTTTCCATTAATCTAACTTTTACTACACCGAGAAAAATTTGGATGGTATTTTCTACAAATCGTGTCTTTAAATTCTACTGCCTCAAAAGATAGTAGAAAATACCATCCTCCATAGAAACTTTCCTTTAGAATCTACCATCTTGACATTTTAAAATTTACTATCCTATGGATAGTAAATTCTAACAGCCGGATGGTAAAATCTACTATCCTCATTTAGATTTTACCTTGACCTCTCTTAGATTCTAATATCCTGGTAGTAAATTTTACTGGCCGCATATTAGATGTTGGAATTTAACTGGAAGACAGTGAATTTTAACGGAGGATAGTAATTTGGATTGAAATTACTATCCAAGCCAGTAAAATTTGCCATCCTGCTGTTAGAATGTCATTTTGGAATATCGTGGGTACCGATGCAACGGTTCCCGATATGCTTTGAATACATTATAGCAATTCGTGGCGCAGCTGGAAGATACTGGACTGTCATCACAAAGGTCGCGTGTTCAAATCTCGGCGCAGTCGTCAATGTTGGAAAAAGATTTTCACGCACCAAAATGGCTTTGAATACAGAGAATGTCATCCAAGAAGGGCCCCAAGCCCTCAAACAATGGCCAAAAATGAATGAAAATAGGGAAAAATAAATTTTTCAGACATTTTTCATTCTAATATCCGGCTAGTAAAATTTACTATCCTGCCAGTAAAATTTACCATCCGGCTAGTAAAATCTAATATCCGGGATATTAGAATTTACCATCCGGTTATTAGAATTTACTATCCATACAATAGATTCTACAATTTTTGACAGTCCACTTTAATATCGCGTTTGCTGGGTGACTTTTTTACTATCCGGCCATTAGAATTTTGTATGGAGGATGGTAAATTTTACCATCCACATTTTTCTCGGTGTAGGGTAGACGCTGGTATTACCAAAACGCTCCTAATATCGATCAAGCGATGCTTGTAATATCGACTTCTCTTCCAATTGATGGATAAAAAAAATAATTTTTCTACATGAGCTTTAATTATTTTATGATTGTTTAATTATTTAACGTTTCACGATGTCAAATAAAAAATTTCACAATTTTTCCGGTAATATTTGCACAAGAAAAGTGATTTTTAAAAATGTGTGAATAAAATTACAATAGTAGCCATTCCAAAAATTCACTTTCCTGCCATTTGTCCTAAGTAAATACAGTGAGTTTTGTCAGTGAATTGAACAGTTTGTGCGCTTCTTATAGATACAATTGGTATAGATATCAGAAACCAATTAAGGAATGAAGCTTACATGTGAAGATTTCATAGGTTAGTACTGTTAGTTGAGCGTAATAAGAGATTTTCTGCGATCGATAATCTCAAATTCTGAATGTATGGAATATCGATCCCTTTTTTTTCAGCAAAAATATGGCAAAAACACCAAAAAACGCCTTTAATACCACCGGGATGATGAAATGGCAAAAGCCCTTGAGGATGCCAGGAATGAACTTAGCATTAGATAGGCAGCTCGGATATACAAAATGTGCCGTACGGAACACTGTATGGGAAGTTGAAGGAAACCAGTCCGGATGAAAGACGTATCGGCGCTTCTGCAGTCCTTTCACGAGAACACGAGGAATCGGTGGAAGCTTGGGTCCTTTTACGGGCTACCGTGGATCATCCAATTACAAAAGATCAACTTCTTGACAGTGTGCAAATTTTGTGAAGTAAGTTTAAAATTCCAAACAGTTTTGTGTTGTATTAAATTATTTTGATTGTTCCCTTTAGAAATTATAGCTAGTATTTGAATTATCTATATTTTTTTTTTAATTTTATCGGAAAATATAAAATACATATTCTATTCACATTCCCTGATGGTACGTATAAAACCTATTTTTTCCTTGATCGATATTACAAGCATCGACTGATCGATAATACCATCAGCTTATTGATATTACATGCAAATGCACTTGGAAAATTTTTTCGTGTTTTAAACCACTCCAAAATAAATATATCAAGAATGTGAGTGGTCGATCTTGTAGAGGACATCTTCAAGATTGACTACAACAAGTTTTCACTTCAAAAATACGAATATATATGGTTTTTTTTTTTGTTAAAGTTGATAATTTTCTTAATTGATTGATAATACCCCCGTCTACCCTATAAGGATAGGTATTCAAATTTCGTATCCCAAATGGTGTAGAATAGGATATCAATAGATCATGACTCATGACACATGTTCTTAAAGTGCCAATAGGTGTTACTCGGAAAAAATGTCTTGTTAAATGAACATATGGATTGTGTTGAAATTTTGTCAAAAGGATGTTATTTACCAATTTGACAAAACTTTTTCTTATATTTTACATGAAAAAACACCCTTTTGACGAAACTTTTCCATATTCTGTATGGAAAAACATCCTTTTTACAAACTTGTCTTGTTTATTTGACAAAACATTTTTTTCAGAGTGCCTATTCCCTACCTGAACGTTATGAGTACTTGTTTTCTATCTTACATACTCGGCAAATTTATTTATTTTCTGTGTTGGCAATTTTCTTATATTTATTTGCTATTTAGGGTTATTAAAAATCCACAAAATCCATCACTAAATGACAGACCAATGCGTTTTTGTTCTTAAAAAAATATTTAAGAAATAATTAAATAATTAGCTTCGAGAATTGGTCAGAAAATTTACTTAACTTCGTCAACAAGCCCTTAAAATAATTAATAATATCGTATCAGTATATTATCCGAAAATAAAGCTAATCAAGTGTTACTGTTACTGACGCTCGATATCGTGACATGATGATAACCGAGCTTTTGAAGCCTAAATCGAAGGATTTGATCATTAATAATTAATTATGAATTCATTAATACTGAGGACATGTGGATTTAGTAGGATAGTGTGACATGTCATATAGCCTCAGAAATAATTCAATTCCTACATAAGACATTTTATGATTGTGATTTTCTCTATTGGTGATCCGAATTGGTCCATTAGATCATGTAATTTTAGACCATTACATTTTTTATTTGGTTATTCGAAGTTACAAGCCTAAGTCAACAGACCTACATCCACCTGTGGGCATTAAAAGAGGACTTTTAACCCTGAATTATCGAAATATAGCCACATTTGTCCAAAAAGGTCATGAAAACCTTAGATGAAAGGATTCATATGCCAGCAAACCCATGAAAGTTAATTACTGGATCCGATATTTAATACATAAACCCTATCTTATGTACTTTGTTTTCCAATTTAGAAAAAAACGTAATTGGGGAAAAATGTGTTTTTTATTTAATTTAAATCTAGCGTAATTTATAGGACACCCTATATAATAATTTAGGCAAAGGGAAAATTAAAAGATTTGCAACAGTTCGGTAACATAAAACCATATAGACTACTTTATTATGGTCCATCTTTACTTCTTATACCAAAAATCTGCAGTTTTTTTGATCACAAACGTTAATCCAGGAGACATAGCGATGGGTTCAACCTTGTGAAATACCTGAAATCCTTACTTGGATGATGTAATGTTGTTCCAAATTATTTGTTCTAGCTCCCATTGCCGGCGATCCACAGCCATCGCCAGTCTGCATCGAATTACACCCACCCAGTTCTTTAAGGCCATCATCCACTACTTCCTTCTAACTCCTTCTAGGATGGCTTCTCGAACTTTTCCCCTCCGGTTCTAGATTTCCTAGCGACACAATACCGACCTAAGCTCGTTCCTCTCGCCTGGATAGAGCCCACAATATTGGGTTCCCTGTACAGCTGCTCGAATTCCTGGTTTATTCTAATCCTGAATTCCCCCGTTGTAACATCTTTCATGAACCTAAAAATCCTACATATAGGATCCGTCTCTCGAAAACCAGTAGTGACCTCTCTTCTCTGAGGGTCATCGGTGCCACTTCAAGACCGTATGTAACAATGGGTTTCACAATGGTCCTATATATTTTGGTTTTCGATGGCCAAGAGACGTCCCTTGAGCGGAAAACTGATTAGAGCGCGTAAAAACACCCGCTTCTCGTCGCCAGTCTCTCATTTACCTCTATCCTGACCTTATTGCCCGCAGTCGAAAACAAGCCGAGGTATTTGAAGTGTTTGACCACTTCAAAGCTCCATTTGTCCATGGTGATGTTCTGCCAGTAGGTACTACGCTACTTATCAAAGTACATGCGGAGACTGAAATATTTCATTGATGTGTAATTTTTTAGAAGTAATGTAACAAGTGTTCCAAATATATTCACTGAAATATTTAATATAGAAGTAAAAATCACTGTTCTATGTATAAAAAAAGCTGATTTTGAGAAAGAATATACTTGTTCATTCAGAGAATATTACCTTATTAACAGTCTAAATCTAAGAAGAAAAATATGAGGGAAAAATTTAAATATTCATCTATTGGAGCGATTGGAGCCATTCCATTTCACCACAAAGCAATAATTTATCCCTGCTGTGAATTTTGTAATTCTTTTTCGCTCAATTTATCTAATATTAGATAATTCTTCTCTGACCCAACCACACATTTATTTATGCAATTGTGTCAGAAAATATTTTTCCTGATGGCGATAAATTTTCCTGCTTTTAATGCTATTTCTCTTTTTTTTCTAACCTACATTTTTACAATGTTCGCACGGACTCCCTCTGTCTCCTAGCCAGGCTCTGTCCGGAGTTGGGGCAGTTTTCTGTGTGTCCATTTTCATGTAAGCTCCCCCCTGGTGCTGAAAATATCCCAGGGAGAAAGGGACTTTATTTGTGGTTTCCGTGGTGTTTCTGGTGAATCACTTTTTCTTCACCACAGAACCACTCTCTCTTGTATCATTCGTGGCGCAATTTTAACCACCCACCTGGGCGGGAGTTTTGTGTTAGATTAATTTCACACAGTGTGAGAAAATAATTACATTTGTGGATTTAATAGAGTAAAATAACAGTTTAAATTCCAACGACAAGAGCAACAGCGTTTCTTTGAATACTTGCCATTTTTCTCGCCCCTAATACTACAATGTTCATAAGAATAGCATTTGGGTTACAATTCGGTCTGTGTTGTTTTGTGGTTGGAGCATCATGGAATTAAGGTAAAAGTTTACTATGGGCTGATCACTTTCTGGAATTTAGTTGAATAGGGCTGAATTGCTTTTGAATTGTCAAGTATTTTTTTAAAAAAAAAAATTAATTACATTTCTATTCGCATGTGTAAAAATATGTTCAAAATTACTTTCTTAAAATTATCAATTTTCGTTAAAAATTAATATTGCACGACTAATAAGCTCCAGCTATAAATAATTTTAAGTCACACCCTCTTCAAGAACAATGTCAAAATCGAGTTTGAAATTTCGTCAATAATTTTTTTTACTAATAATGTTTAAATAATCACAACTGCATAAGAGACTAATCAATATCAGTATAGTAAGGTGCGGTAACTGGATCGTTTTATAAAATAAATTTATAAAATAATGATAATACTGAAATAAGTTAGAGTTCACTAAGTGGATCGCCTGTTTATATCAAAAGAAATATTGAAAGAAATATTGATTTGCGAAGCGCCCGTTTTAGAGCAAAATGTAAACAGCCACAAATTCACTAATTTCTCTGTAAAATATTATTATTTCGTAAAAATCTATTTAATCATCATGAAGGGGAATGATTGCACTTCACTTTTAATTAAACCTTTGGATTTCAAATATGTTTCTCACAAGGAAAAAATAATAGATGTTTTCAATCAACCAGCTGTCATTAACGAAAATATCTCTCCAAGAAAGTTTTTAGTACAGAACCAAGCTGACACAAGTTTGAAATGAGTCGATTACACTCACTTATTTAATGGATAAAAATACAGTAGAGCCTCGCTATAGTCCATATTTGGTTCCAGATTTGACTCTTGGGTCGCACTATAGTCCATGTCATTTTTTAAAATTATCAACGACTTTTAGTATTGAAATTGCTCGACGGCTTCCACTTTCTTTGCGAATGTGGTACTTGTCCTCGCTTTCTTTATAATGTATCACAATTATCACAACTACTCAATAAAGTTTGCCAAAAATATTAAAATAATTATGACAACATTGCATGTTGCGTACTAAAAAACATAACCTAACTTAAAATCAGTGTTTTTAAATCAACGGTCGATATATTGTGGACTATAGAGCTATGGCCTACAGCGGGGTTCTACTGTATTATTTTTGCTTTTTCTCAAAGTTGAATAGTTATATTATGTTACTGTAGTGACTATATTACAGAATTAAAAATAAAAATATTATTTTAAGTTGATTTTATCTAGTTAGCGTAGTCATAATGATCCACATAGCGAAGCTCCAGGATTAGCGCACTTGACAGTAATTCAGTTTTGTATGGATTTCACAATATACCACCCAATAGCATTTAGACTCCGCCCCCACACAAAAAAATCCAAAGAAGCATGCAATCTAACTCCAAAAACGTAAACAATTTTTGCATTTAAAAATTTGAAATCTCCCCTAGTTTTTAAAATATAGTTGGAATGAGTCACATTTATTTAAAAACATAAGAAAAATTTTGTAAATACAAAGCTTGGGATCGTACGAAGAATGGACACTTTCCCCTATAATGGATAAAAGAAAATTCTTAATAGGGTAACAAGTACTATTTCTGGACAAGGTACTTTTCGGGACATATTTTGGGACACAGCAAAAATCCTATAAATATTTGTTTTCTAATTATTTTCAAGTTGTATATGAAATATTAAGCTCTTTATGTATCAGATAAACATAAAACTTCTGAAATTTTATTTAATTTAAAGCGTGAAATACGCGTGAATTTTAAGTGTCACATTTCACTTTTTATAAGACATTCAGTGTGGTCAATTTTGCAGATGTCAACACAAACAGTGCTTAGTTTTTTTCGATTTAGGTCACTTTAAAAGTGAAATTTGAACAAATTTTTTATGAAAGAGTGAAGTTTAGAACTTCTACTTAAAGGTAAATAATCAGGCTCGGTGAAATTTATTTGCATAATAGCGACTTTTATCTGCCCCGAAATACCCAACTGTCCCGAAATATACCACTCTTACTTCTTTACATTTTTTTGCTATTTTTTATAAAAAATTATGCATTTTTCAACATTTTTCGATAAGAATCTTATTCTGGATACCATAACAAACATAAATATTTGTATCAACAAAGAAAAAAATTATTTGAGAAGTCGTTAAGCTGTTTGAAACTTGAAATTGCTAAAAAGTGTCCCGAAATACCACACGTTACCCTATACAAAACTGAAAAATAATCAAGGAAAAGTGGAATTAAGATGCAATTAGCAATTCCCAGTATCCAAGATAGAAGTGTTTTCTAATAAATTTTGTGTAATTTATTGGCTAGAAATTTTCACTCAAGATATTTTATTCTTCGACATTTGCGAAAAGATCTTAGGAACTTATTCTTTAAAAAAATAAATAAATAAAAAAATAAATATAAAAAAATCAAAAATCTTGCTAAACTGTTCAAAATCTCCAACAGTAAAAATATTATTTGTCATATTTATTAGAAATCAAATTCAAATTGACTAAATTAGTAACCCCTAGAAGTCCCCTTTGGTATTAGAAATAAAATGTAAACAGAAATAATATCCCATTTCAGTTGTGAATGTCTTAATTTGTTTCATTTGCAAATTTGTGCTAAATATTCACTGGGATCCAAATGTTAATAGAGTCACGAAGGGTGGAATGCAATTATTCCTTTTATTTATAGCAAGAAATTTGCCTTTTTATTTTTTTTTCATTCTCCCTCTTCAAATATGAAGGCAGCAAAAGTCATTGGGTGAAGGAGAAAATTGATCTCATTGTGAAAATTGTGGGGTGAAATTGCAATTTTCTTCAATTACTTTCATCCAATTGGGAATACTCGTATTGTTTCTGTTTTTGGATGCTTTCGAAAATTTAATCTCACCCAGAATACCATTCTCCTTGTCTCACTGAAAAAAAAATAGCAACGTCAGTGATTTCTTTCTTCCGATTCTCGCCAATTTACCAACATGTGTGATCACCCTGGAATTACTAAATCAAACACAGGATCGATGAAGAGTCTTGTACACGTAGAACAATTTATTGAAATGGTAGATATTGTCCTTTCTCTTAATACATGGAGGTTGGATTTCAATTAAAACAAATGGGGATGTCTTCAGCAAAAGTGAAGAAGAAAAATGCAATAATTTCTTTTTCAATTTACTTTTATTTTGTTCCAACTATATTCTCTCAATTAAATGTTCTGGGTCCTTCTGGTTTATTTAAGTCTGTGCGATTGAATAGAGTGAGATTCTTCTCAAGAAACGTCTTAAGATACTTTAGTGACAGATGAACAATTTGTGTGGTTTTCTTGGATGGAATCTTAAGTGAAATTGGTCCTTTATTCATTTACGTAAGCACCGCAATTTATTTTCAAATGCACAACAGAAAAAGTATTTTTAATTAATTTATAGCTAAAACGCTAAACCCAAAGAAAAAAGTCAGTGTTCCACAATTCTATATCGTCAGTTAAATCAGCATTTGTCGTAACTTCCTTTTGACAACTTTTCAGGAGACGAAATTTTTAGTTCAGCATTATTTTTCTTAAAAATGAGCCCCGAATGCGATACTTTTGAGTCAAAATAATAAAAGTGGCACTAATAAACTGTAAGTTAACTTGAGAAAATCTTTATAAAATGATTTAAAAGCTGAGATATTGAGATATATGTTAGAAGAAACACAGTAATATTTTATCGTAACTTGCATCGTTTATAAAGCCGTAACTTCTAATGTATGAAGATCTTGGAAGTTACGACAATTTTCAAAAACACATTAGGGGAAACTGGGGCACCACCAAACACGGGGTACCACCAAACACTAATTTTTATTTCTAAACTACTTGGACTATCTCGATAATTCTTTCAGTGGACAAGCATCCCTATAGTGCCTATAAATTCCTATCGGTCTTAGTCTCTGATATCCAATATCCGATTAAAAAATCACAGTGTTTGGTGGTACCCCGTGTTTGGTGGTGCCCCAGTTTCCCCTATATCAATTTTAATTACTCTAGTGATAATGAGTGCCTTTATTTCACTAAATTAGTCAATAATACCGTTATCCTTGTCACTAAAAGCTTTTATTTCATAAATATTATTTAATAAATTTTGTGCGCTGCATCGCTTGTTTTGTTTTGAAATAATGACAGATGGACAGGGATTTTTCCTCACTTTTTTCTCACAAATATCGAATTAAAATGATTTAACGTTGCATTATTCGCACTGTCTTTGGATAAATGGAAGAGTTTGTGAACGTTTTAATGAGAAATATTAAATATTTGCTGCAAATTACGAGCCACGCATGCGAGCTAAAAAAGTTACGGCAAATGCTGATTAGAACAAATTTTGTATGAAAATTTTGTCGTAACTTCCCCAAAAATGGAAGTTACGACAAATTCTGATAAGTTTTTATTAATTAAGGGCACTTACGATAATTTTTGTTTAAAATAATTTTTAATGGGCCTATAAATGTTTCTTTTTCTCAAGTGAGTTTAATAAACAAAATTACGCCGATTCTAAATATGTAGGGTGGTGTCACCACTTCTCGCCAGTGATCCACTTCTCGCCACCTATAGCTAAATTGAAGAAAAATCATATAATACGAGTAATAAAAAGGATATCGGGAAGAAAAAGCAACGCTGAATATATTTTTTAATGATATTGTCCAAAATAATTGAGTTTGGGCCTTTTCAAGTATGTGGCGAGAAGTGGTTATTTTTGAATTTTTAATAAAAATATATTTTTTTAAGTAATCCACCGTTAAATTCAGGGATTATTAGTTTGATATATCTATAGACAACATATCTAAGTAACTTTGTGTCAAATTTAAGTTACTTTATAATAAGGGTTTAAAAAATTATAATTAAATTAATTTCAGTTTTTCCTAAAAGTGGCGATAAGTGGTTACTCCACCCTATATATCCCAAAATCGCAAAAATGAAGTTACGACAAATGCTGATTTAACTGACGATATAGCTATTTATTATGTAAATCGCATTTTTATAGAGGTAGGGATTAGAATTTCTAACAAAAATCCGTTAAAAAAATAAAGATCACGCAGGAATTTAGGCGGATTGAAGATGATTTTTATGAACTTTCAGTGTTCCAGGTAAAGCCACTCCCACGAATTTCAGATATAGGCGGGGCCTAAATTGTTTTGTGGCTCTTTAGAGTAAAGTGATATAATTTGGAATTAGTGTTACAAGTTGGACAATTCGCCGGTACAAGTTGGACATGGCGTTTTTCTTGATAAATATAGTACAAAATTTGTTTTTAAGCACAAGGAACCAAATTATAAAACTACACAGAGAAAAAAAATACCCTAGAATCAATACTTTTTTGGGATACTTTTGGTATTAAAAGGGCTCCAATACCTCGTGGTATTAAATTCTAGGGTATTTTGGGATTAAATTCAAGAAAATCTCTGTCATTGATTTAATACCATAAAATCATTAAATTTCAATCGCAATGAGTATTGATTCTATCCCATTTTGGTATTGATTCTATCCCATTCTGGTATTGATTTTAATCCCATTTTGGGATCGATTCTATCCCACTTTGGGATTGATTCTATCCCACTCTGGGATTGATTCCATCCCATTTTGGGATTGATTCTATCCCATTTTGGGATTGATTCTATCCCATTTTGGGATTGATTCTATCCCACTCTGGGATTGATTCTATCCCATTTTGGGATTGATTCTATCCCATTTTGGGATTGATTCTATCCCATTTTGGGATTGATTCTATCCCACTCTGGGATTGATTCTATCCCACTCTGGGATTGATTTTAGGGTATTTAGGTATTGATTAAAAAAATATTCCTTGGAATCAATACCTCGTTAGTATTGATTTTAGGGTATTGTGGTATTAATTTTATCCCATCTTGGTATTGATTTTAGGGTGTTTTTATCCCATTTTCCGTATTGATTTCAGGATATTTTTATCCCAATTTTCGTATTGATTTTAGGGTATTTTCATCCTATTTTTTGTATTGATTTTCATCCCCCTTTGGTATTGATTTTGGAGTACTCCAAGTATTGATTTTTTCATCCCATTTTGGTATTAATTTCATTCCAATGTAGTATTGATTTTCGCAAAGTCCAACCAAGAATCCATTTTTTTGCATCGGCCGAGATTCGATCTCACAACTTTTCAGCAAATCTTCACTTGAGAGTCGACGCCTTAGCCAGTTGCGCCACGGGACTGCTTGAATTTCCTTTATTACACCACAATGAGTTTCTAATTTCATCCCATTGTGGGATTAATTTCATATAATTTCAGTATTGACTTTAGGGTACTCCAGTATTGATTCTATCCCACTCTGGGATTGATTCTATCCCACTCTGGGATTGATTTTATCCCACTCTGGGATTGATTCTATCCCATTTTGGGATTGATTCTATCCCACTCTGGGATTGATTTTATCCCACTCTGGGATTGATTCTATCCCATTTTGGGATTGATTCTATCCCACTCTGGGATTAATTCTATCCCACTCTGGGATTGATTCTATCCCACTTTGGGATTGATTCAATCCCATTTTGGGATTGATTCTATCCCACTCTGGGATTGATTCTATCCCACTGTGGGATTGATTCTATCCTACTCTGGGATTAATTCTATCCCACTCTGGGATTGATTCTATCCCACTCTGGGATTGATTCTATCCCATTTTGGGATTGATTCTATCCCATTTTGGGATTGATTCTATCCCATTCTGGGATTGATTCTATCCCACTCTGGGATTAATTCTATCCCACTCTGGGATTGATTCTATCCCACTTTGGGATTAATTCTATCCCATTCTGGGATTGATTCTATCCTATTTTGGGATTGATTCTATCCCACTCTGGGATTGATTCTATCCCACTGTGGGATTAATTCTATCCCACTCTGGGATTGATTCTATCCCACTCTGGGATTGATTCTATCCCATTTTGGGATTGATTCTATCCCACTCTGGGATTAATTCTATCCCATTCTGGGATTGATTCTATCCCATTTTGGGATTGAATCTATCCCACTCTGGGATTGATTCTATACCATTTTGGGATTGATTTTATGCCACTCTGAGATTGATTCAATCCCACTCTGGGATTGATTCTATCCCATCGGGAATGAGAATGATACCTTAATAATATAAAACTGATACCATAGTATCGTAGAATATATACCTCAGTGGGATAAAATCAATACCCTATAGTCCTTTTGGAATCGGTTTGGGAAGGAAGATGGTAATGACGTGTCTTGTGCGAGTGTTTTGTATTTAAAGTGAAGTCTGAGTGTATGCTGTCTTTTGCCTGGTTATTAGTGCAAAAGGGCTGCAGTGGATACAGTGTACACACCAAAATACCAAAATGGGGTAGTCAATACCAAAATGGGATAGAATCAATCCCAGAGTGGGATAGAATCAATCCCAAAATGGGATAGAATCAATCCCAGAGTGGGATAGAATCAATCCCAGAGTGGGATAGAATTAATCCCACAGTGGGATAGAATCAATCCCAGAGTGGGATGGAATCAATCCCAAAATAGGATAGAATCAATCCCAGAATGGGATAGAATTAATCCCAGAATGGGATAGAATCAATCCCAGAATGGGATAGAATCAATCCCAGAGTGGGATAGAATCAATCCCAAAATGGGATAGAATCAATCCCAGAGTGGGATAGAATCAATCCCAAAATGGGATAGAATCAATCCCAAAATGGGATAGAATCAATCCCAGAGTGGGATAGAATCAATCCCAGAGTGGGATAGAATCAATCCCAGAGTGGGATAGAATTAATCCCACAGTGGGATAGAATCAATCCCAGAGTGGGATAGAATCAATCCCAAAATGGGATAGAATCAATCCCAGAATGGGATAGAATCAATCCCTGAATGGGATAGAATCAATCCCAGAGCGGGATAGAATCAATCCCAAAATGGGATAGAATCAATCCCAGAATGGGATAGAATTAATCCCAGAATGGGATAGAATCAATCCCTGAATGGGATAGAATCAATCCCAGAATGGGATAGAATCAATCCCAGAGTGGGATAGAATCAATCCCAAAATGGGATAGAATCAATCCCAGAGTGGGATAGAATCAATCCCAAAATGGGATAGAATCAATCCCAAAATGGGATAGAATCAATCCCAGAGTGGGATAGAATCAATCCCAGAGTGGGATAGAATTAATCCCACAGTGGGATAGAATCAATCCCAGAGTGGGATAGAATCAATCCCAAAATGGGATAGAATCAATCCCAGAATGGGATAGAATTAATCCCAGAATGGGATAGAATCAATCCCTGAATGGGATAGAATCAATCCCAGAGCGGGATAGAATCAATCCCAAAATGGGATAGAATCAATCCCAGAATGGGATAGAATCAATCCCAAAGTGGGATAGAATCAATCCCAGAGTGGGATAGAATTAATCCCAGAGTGGGATAGAATCAATCCCAAAATGGGATAGAATCAATCCCAAAATGTGATAGAATCAATCCCAGAGTGGGATAGAATCAATCCCAAAATGGGATAGAATCAATCCCAGAGTGGGATAGAATCAATCCCAAAATGGGATAGAATCAATCCCAGAATGGGATAGAATCAATCCCAGAATGGGATAGAATCGATACCAAAATGGGATAGAATCAATACCAAAATAGGATAGAATCAATACCAGAATGGGATAGAATTAATACTGTTTCCTAATAAATAATGACTTTCAAAAATCAATGCTGCAATGGGATTAAATTAATCCCACGAATTCTAAAATTCAATCTCAAATTGAGATAGAAACAATACCATTTCCTCCTCAAAAAATTAATTTCATAAATTTAATACCAATATGTCCTAAAAGTAATCCCAATATTTCTTAACTTTGTTCTAGAAATTAAAATCAATCCCAATATGCACCTATTTTCAAGAAAATTTGGGATAATTTTGGTATTGAAATGGTGGGATTAAAATCAATACCATGGGTATTGAATCTGGATACTTGAAAAATTTTCTCTGTGTAAAGCATTAAAAATATACAAATAAAAGTGAAGTACTAAATTTATCAAGACAAAAAGCCCTGTCCAAATTGTACCATATTGTCCAACTTGTACCACTTTACCCTATACCTATCATGCTTCATTTGAAAATGATATTGAAAGAATTGTTCTGAAATATTTTAAAATATTTTTTTTGAGAATCGATAGACCTTGAATAAAATTGCATTAGCACATTATCTTGTAAGCCACGCCCATTTGTGTACATTGTCGCCTCCCAAAATTCCTATTTTTCTATTTCTCATTCCATAGAATGATGTTTTGCCAATATTTCAACACTCACATAAATTTCGACAAAATTCATATAATTCAGTCGAGATATTTTAAATTCATTAACTTACAAACAACCATAAAAATTCACCAAAAAAATATTATTTTTTAGAGAATCTTAACTATAAAAAACCGTTCAAATGATCAATTTGTCTTGTTTGTCTTGAAAACAAATTTAAATTGAATAATTTAAAGAAGAACTCTTTGACCTATGTTTCATGATACTTTCTGCATGTTGGACAAAGAGATGCAAGTGAAATAAATTTTATCACAATTAACAGAAGTTTAAGAAGTATTTTTTGTCTAAGTTTGTGGGAGAAAACTTGAGAAATGCATATAATATCATGTTGGGGTTGAGGACAGCCCAGAGAGAAAGCATAACGTGCAACCCACTTAATTTACACCTACTTCCTGTCTTTCTGGCTCAAGAAGGGAGTGCATTTTGTACCGACGACGTCGCACAGGAAATGAATAAAGTTTCCTAGTTTTCACGATACCTCACCATAAAGACGATGGAAGATTATACCGCGGCAGAGGGTGAAATTATATAGTATTTGTTGGGGGTAAATATGCGTAATTTTGTGGTATTTATGAAAATTATGCCATTGAATAAGAAATTTCAGGATTATTTGCAATATTCACCTTGTAGTCAATTGCCTCAAGAAAAAACGCAGATATTTCTGTCTTCAAGTGTAAAATTTACACAAAATCTGCATTTTCATTTTCCCTTGAACTATGGCATTAAAATTTTCGTGCTCAGGACAGGTTCATCATCTTCATTCACGCTCCTCAACTCTTCACCCATTTTGTTCGTATTGTTGATGTGCAAAAGTCGACAAGTTATCGCATTTCAAACATGAAGCCACCCTTTTTGCACCCTTCCAGCAAAACCATAAACAGTAACACAAACAGTGCTAAACATCATGAGAAAGACTTTCAGTCCACAGCTCAAGTATATGGTTTCATATTTCACAAGCCAACAAATCAGATTTTGGGGTTAATCTGTTTCCCAAGTAAAAGGATATTTCCTCTTTTTTTTTCACCATCCCTTCATTGAATCAGGAAAGGTGGAAATGAAATGAAAATTTAAAAGGGCAACAGCGTATTTTCTTATTTTGGCATTTTTTATGGTGTGGGTTCTTTTGTGTAAAAGAAGATGTAAATGTAATAAATATTCTATTTTGAATTGCAGAAAGGCTAAAGGCATATTTTATTGATTCAATAATCTGGAGATATACAGAAAAAAATCTTTCAATAGAAAAGATTCAAAAGATTTTTTTTTAAGAAAGTCTTTGATACAATTAACACCGTTGCATTGGATTGAGATTCACTTGCTAAAAATCGGTTTTAATTAGCCAAATTTGGTTATAATGGCTCTGGCATACCTTTTAGATCAGGAAAATTTCATGAAATCGAAATTCGAAACCCTTTCTTTCTCACATGTTTTGCATATGACTATCTCATTCTTTCGCATACCAAATTCGATTGAGCTAAATTGAATTTGGAGTGATGTTTAAGAGAAGAAGAAGAGTGCGAGAGAATGAGATAGACATATGCAAAACATGTGAAAAAGAAAGGGATTCGAATTTCGACCTCATGAAATTTTCCTGATCTAAAAGGTGTGCCGGATTCATAAGTGTCCAAGATCGATGTTAATGGTTCTAATGCGGCTATTCAAACCAAATATTGAGATTAAATTAATTATCCCAAAACACGAGTTTTGGACAATTCAATCTTAATCAAATGCTGCGGTGTAAATGGCCTCTTTTGAGACATACTCTTGTATCCCTTGTATCGATCGGTAATTCTAGTAACAATACGTCAAATACACAGATTATACAAGAATTGCTATTCATGTTTATCTGTCAAATTTTTTTCAAAAAAGTTTACATATTTAATCACTTAAATTGTGCATAAATATATACAAACAATTTCAAGAACATTATTTGATTCTTTGTCTTTCAAAAAAATCACGAAAAACAAAGAAAGTAGTTATTGTAAATGACGCCAAAGTTTCACATCAAATTTTCCTTCCTAAAATTCGTGAAAATTAGTTGAAAAAATTAGGGAAAAGTTCTTCTAAAAGCAAAAAATCAAACCCACATTGACATCCTGATAGTGATGAGTGATATGTATCACTTGAACGTCACGATCCCTAAGAGTAATTATGAGAACATTGTTTAGTCGACCACTGAAGAAGGTCCACATAGGGACCAAAAGCTCTGGGAAAGACGAAAAAAGTGTTTTCATCTTAGGGTGACCTTTTTTTCACTGGTGAATACCGGAAAGTCCCTCTCAAAGTACAGTGCGCCAGTCCTTCATCATTCATTATACTCATAAATCATTTAACTCACAAACAAGTTCGTAAACCTTTTTACTTTTTTCACATACATTGTTCGTAACATAATCACTTAACGAGCATTTTTTGTACTTTTACAAACATTTGATCGTAAATGTTCGTAACATTTTGTAATTTGGTCATGAATTTTTGTTAGTCTGGAAAAACATTTACGGACAAGTGACATAATTTTACGAACATTTTTGTGTGTTTACGAACATTTATGAACAAATGTTTGTGAAAGAAGTAAAAACTTTTATACGAACTTATTTGCGGGCTATACGATTTACGAGCGTTTTGTAAGTATCCAATAGGAATTCATAAAAATTTACGAACGATTTTATTACATTTATTTTTCTATGTACTAATTATGGAAACCCCAAGCACAATTAAAAGATTTTCGGAACAAATAGAGAGGGATCATTTGGTATATAACTCGTCAAATAATTTCGTTAGATATATTTAAGATTTCTGCAGAAAAAATCCACACCTCTGCCAAAAATCTGCCGAGAAATCTGTAGATATTCCTACGAATTTTATTTGGGCTTGGGACAAAATTCGTCAGAAATTATTGCAGATTTTCTGACGAATTTCTGTAGATATTTTGCCGATTTTCTGTAGATTTTTTCTACATTCCAGACTTTCCAGACAGCTGTGTCTGAAAAGATGGAATATTTTTCACTGAAGTTTGCAAAATTCAATAGAGTTATTCTTGGTGATGTCACAGTGTTTATATAAAATAAAGAATTCTGCGACTCTGTGTTACAAGTAGAAAATAGTGAAGTGAAAACTTTAAACAGAGTGTCGACCAAAATTTCGTGTTTTTGTATCATTCGATTGGCGATTTTTAAGAAATTAGTTTTTTTGCTCGCATTTTTTTATTTATCTAAAATATTTAATCGGTAATGCTTGTTAAGCATGGCATACCATTTTCTTTGTAACTTCTACACTTTCTTGATAAATCAACAATATTTTTGTTGAGACAATGGAAACTATACAGATTTTCTATGCAGAAATTCTGCCGAGAATCTGTAGATTTTCGGCAGAACTTCTGCCGAAAATCTACAGATTTTCTCTGAATGTACTAGAATCTCTCACTATTCTCACTATTCAATTTATTCTCTCACTATGCTTGATTGCGGCTGCCGACCGACTTCACTACCGATCTCATCAGGTAAACGGCAGAAACCATTGAATCACTGATCGTATATGCCAAAATTTTATACATGTTATGACAGTTTTACAGTTTCAAATATTCGATGAATTGTAAAGTGTGAATGGCAGTTGTTGCATGGCAAGGAACAAGCATGGTGAGGGATGAGTCTCAGCTTGGCCAATAAGGCACGTGTTGCTGAAATCTACCATTACAATTTAAAAAACCTCCAAGTGTAATCGGCAGGTAGAGCAATGACTTGACGGCAAGTTTTTGCACAATTGTTAAGAAAAACTTCAAAAAGTTTAAGACTAAAATTAAGTTTAAGTTAGTGGGAGTAGCTATGACACTTAAAAATTCAAGATTTTGGCTTTCGGGATTTTTACCGGGACCCGGATACTTAAATACTTTAAGATTCTATCTCTTATCGAATGATCTTTAAATCTAAAATATAAATGCTACAAGGTGGACTCATGATTTATGTGATTTTTTAGTTAATCGCTTGTTATCTTTTCTTTTTATGTTTTCCTTTCTTGATTTCACATTCTGATGCACTATGGCCAAAAATCAAAAAGTATTAGGAAATGCATAATACAATTAATGTTTTTAAAGTGAAATATGACTTTTCCGCTATTAATTTGTGGACACTATAAGACAATTTAATCTATCGTTTTCATTAATAAATTATTTTATTTATAACTCCAATTATTCAAAATGTTTAACGTTAATTTCTTAATTATATTACTCATTTTGTGATCTTTCAAAATAATTTTTATATAAAATAAAGATTTGTGACATGCTTATGATATTTCTTTATTATAATATTTATGTTATCACCTTTATAAGCAGTAGAACATTCCTTTAAAGCTTATTATTTAAATTTAAAAATTTATGAAGAATAGTTTGAAAATTATATATTTTTTTAATATCGTAATTTTATTTTTCTACAAAATTCATTGCCACACGTACACATAAATTTCTGTATTTATCCGCAGGCAAAATCGTGCATTTCTGGAAAAGTGTTACAACATAAACGTATCAGCCCTATAAATTTCTAATTCGATCCCCATACAACATTACACGATATAAAATTTCGAAGAAATCCCATTTGGTAATTCTATTCACTGGGAACAATGCGAAAAGATTGGATGTAAGATCTTTTGCATGCAAACTTTCCCATTTGATGCGAGAGAGATGCCAAAGAAAAGGTTTTCCACTAACTTCAGACTTTCACCTAGCTTTTTTTCCCATCTTTTCCATGGAAATTTTATGCGGTTAAATTTTTGACATACACTCCACATTCAAAAGAAGTTTAGAATTCAATCGATTTATTATTCATGGCTTTTTAACAAGATTCTTCGCCTCTTTTTTTTTACTCCTCCTGCTGGCAATATTGGATATAAGATGAAGAGAAAAAGAACATTTTCTCCGTCAACGAAAATCGTGCATGGAATTGTTTAAGAGAAAGCCTTTTGTAATATACACCTTCTCACACTCGTTAAAAAAAATCCCACAAAAAGGTATTAAAAGCAGTGATTTCAATATTATGGCATATAGAAAAGAAAATGATTGAGGTGGAAATTAGGGGAAAATCCCAATTAGGTATGTTATGGAAGAAAATCTAGAGAATTCTCAGATTCAATGCCCCAACTTCAATATTTATTTGTGGTTGGGAATTTTAAGGACGTCATATTGAGTGGTATATAATGCTGAAATAAACAATGTAAGAGCATGGTTTTATGTCAATCAAATTGACAGTCAATTATTTTGGAGACGACTTTGGTATGTTCCATCTGGATTTGTTTACTTTCAATTATTTGCTACAACATTAAATTACATTGAGACGTGCAATGATTTATGGTTGATTTCCCTTCTTTTTTTCCATACCATTTGGGAGTGGCATAAAAAAAAGCATGACTGGTGGCATAAACCGAAAATCTATATGACATCGTTGTCTAATGAGACACTCTTGTTCGCCCCCAAATTGAGAATGTAACATGATCCGATTTTTTCAAAGAAAATTCACAGTCAAAATTTGTGTCATATCGATCAATTTGAATAATAAAAAATGTTACCGAAAGTTTTCGGAAAAAATATAAACCCTTATCTCAGTAATGTTGAGATAAAATTGGAAAAATAATGCAATTAACTTGACATCATCCACAATTATTTTATTTTGAAATGATTCGTGTTATTTAGAATTCATAGAAATCGTAAGGTAAAGTACCCTCACTAGACCGGGTTCCTCGTCTCGACCTGTAGATTTACTTAATCAATTTATTCCATGAATAATACGAACCAGTGACAAATTCATGGAAATTGGCGAAATTGACCATCAAACATTCAAAAATTGACCCACCGGTCGAATCGAGGAACCCGGTCGAGTGTGGGTACCTTACCATACTACATTTTGGTAAAGTTTCATGTACCCAAGTAAGTAAATTAAAATTTACATGAAAACTTCAACGTGTGAGATGAATATAAATCCCGCAGTTATAGTTCAGCTGTAATTAAATGTAATTGATTGAGATACATGCACCTCTGTAAAGTACACCGCCCTCTAACGGAGGCATTGCAAAATCTATAACTTTTAATACTGTGATCTTTCTGAATATCAATATACAAAGATTAGGGGAAAGTGCTCTCCCTTCGAACGTTCATGCCTTCGAATAATGTGACTTTCTTTTGTTTTTCGTAAGAGATGTACGTACACTAATTTATCATGGAATTATGATAAGCCAACTAATATTTAATAGAAATGTGTAAGTCTCTTAGGAAACCTAAAAGAAAATTCACAATATTCGAAGGCATAAACGTTCGAAGGGAGAGTACTTTCCCCTAAACCTTTTTAATTTCTCCTCCTTTATCTTAAACTGCTTTTCATTCCTTAATATTACCAACTAATTATCCATATGAAGTTCACCCCATTTTTGCCACAGTTTTGAAAAAAAAAAATTAATACGCCACATAATTCTACTAAGAATAAATGTAAAATGTCCTAAGTTTGAAATGTCCTAAAAACTTCAAAATTTTCCATTGAAATTCAGCTGAAAAGCATTTCTAGTGAGAATCTCTTGACAAGTCTTCAAAAGGAAATTCAATTGTGGAGAATAGCAGTTTTAGTGCAACAATAACACTACATTTTAGTTGGCATCTCTCTCTCTCAATTCTTCCAGCATTGGTATATACTCCTAAAGGCAAGGCATCCATGTTGCAATGGTTTATACTCAAACTTCCTCCACATCCTTCCGGTGGAGGCGCATTCACTTTCCTTTTCCAGGAGTGGTAGGATGGTGTATGACACGAGTGTGACAATCAGGAAACCGCATTATCGCAAATTCAAGATCTCGCATATGGAATATTAAATGTGTCTATTTCCCACTTATTATTTTCAATTTAAAATCACCTTTGCATGCCATTCTCAATATTCCATTCCTGCTTAAATTGTCAATTAACAGGACACATAGCAGAATGTTGTACTCACCGTTGTTGCATTTGCAGGAAATGTCATCCATTTGTGTTTTTCTGCACAGTCCAACACTATTACTAAAGACACAGGCTGATGGTATTGTTTATAGCTATTTTACAGATATCCTCAATTTTTAACTATAAATGATACTGTCGTAGAACCAAAAATTTTAATGCGTAATCTTTAAATAAAAATGATTATTTTCGAAATTGTGCTTTAAAATAATTATTTCTTTATGAATCGTAATAATAAATGCAACCAGTACAATCAAATTTTGGACTCTTAATTCTAAGACAATTTGGTATAATTTATTTCCGAAAATCTCCCTATTACAAAACAATCTTTCTTAGACATTCTGTTAGATTTTTTGAAAAAAACTAAATTCGGATGTGACCATAATGAGATAAGAATTTTTGAGAATTTTTGTATAATTGGACGTAATCTTTAATCTATTGAACCAAACTCCTTGTAGGGTAAGTGAACCAAATTTCGGCCGACTTGCAATTTCAGTCACTCTTTTGTTCCTCTAATTTCCATGGATTTTTAGTTTCTGCATACTCTGGAGATTATACAATGCAAAAAACAAAACAAAAATGTAGCTTCGACGAACGAGATAATATCGACTTGTCAAAATATATAAGCCGAATAATTCGATTTTTTGCAAAATTTCTTTTTTTCCGCTTTTCGGGGGCTCCTTGATACCCTCTACCTTCCTTATGATTATAATACCAGATAGTTAAATATTCTCAAAGTTATAGAAGTTTCCAATCTTAAAAATCCAATACTCAGCATGTAAAATTTCAGCTTGAAATCGCTCTCCTGAAAGTTAGCCATTCGTGACTTATTCGTTTTGCATTCTAGGCTGTCGATATGAAAAATACTTCGGAAGAATTTCGGAAGGGCAAGGACTTGTGAGAATCAAGGTGGCCGAAATATTACCCAAAGCTATGTCTATATTTTTATTTATTTTAAAATGTATTAAGAATAATTCTAGGGAAAACAAAGATGATACGCTATCTACAAGATACCAAGTAACACTCTTTAAAAAGAAGTATTACAAAAGATCAATTTGTACTAAAAATATTCAAACTTAAAACTTTGGCGCATACATACAACTATGTCGAAATATTTGCTACACTTACCCTGCAATATGGCCCTTCCAGTCAATCTCTATAAAAATTATTTTTATTGTCTGTGAATTAATTGTGGGAAATTTAATAGTGAGCAATTCATAATTACTAAACCAATGAAATACTATTTCTTTTTATCATCACCACTTGATTGAAACTTTTTAGGGATCATCCACATGGAAAGATTTTGATTCGAAAACTCCATTTCGAAATAAAAATCCCCAACTGAGCTTTAGCCCGGTGCAGTTATGAAAATTTTTGTGGTACAAAATCTTCTTCTTTGAAAGCTCCGTGTCTTTATGTTTTGCATTTAAGCAATTTTAAGCGATTTAATATAATCTTTATTCGTTTTTCTAATATAGAGCAAAAGAGAAACTTACATATACAGAGTTTCATATTCCTAAAAAGAGGATTTGAGACCTAATATATTAAAAAATAATGAAAACACCATGTGACAAAAGTTCGAAACGTTCAGACTTTCTATTTTAGTCAGGACACACGTGGGAAACTTATAACAGAGAGGGGAAGAAATTTATCTCAGAAATGAACCACTAGGAGAGAGATTTCCCGAGTCTCAATGATGCATAGCACAGTGAGGTACATTTCGATATTCCCCTGTATTGCAGACGCGGAAGATTTATTCGGTTATTTTGATTATAAAATAATTCATTCTGCCGTTCCTATTATCTTATAACGTTTCGTTAACAAAATTAAAATCTGCCACATTTCCTACACTCACTGAGAAAAAAAGAGGATACGATTTCCGTTTTTCGTTATAATGGTAATATTTTTAGGTCTAAAGTAGTATTTTTCATGTTAAATTCACACCTTTCTGGGGGTAAAATTAACATGGGATAGGGTAACTTTAACTCCGAAAACACCTACAATAAATATAACATTTACATTAATTTCGGATTAATACCGTAGGGTAAAATTAACATTTCTGAAATGTTTTTTTTTTACTTTTTCGGATTTCTCTCAAGTGTATTTAACCCTTTAACAACGAGACAGTTTTCGCTGACCGAAAATCAGCAATAAAAATGAAACCGATAAACAAAATCTGTAAAAGGTCTTACATCTAACCTTAGAAAATCCAACGAAGTCTGTTTTGGTGTATTGTCTCTATGACTAATAGAGACAAAAATAGCTCAAAAATTAAAGTAATTTTTCTGATGATACTAATGACTGATAATTTTCACTCTGATGAAAAATATTATGTTTGAATAGGGGGAGGTGGTGCTGCTTTGAGCTGTGGGGCTAGATTGTTAGGGGAGACTGGGGCACATGTAACCATTTTCGATACATGCGAATTTGAGGTGATTTTCCAAGGACACCGTGATTTTTTGGAAAATATTTCTTAGCTCATGTTTTACCCTTGGGTATAGGCAATTCGTCGAGGGTAATGCGGATGCTGGAAAACAATTGAGTTTTCCATAAAAATAAAATTTGTGTCCCTGTGCATTTTTCTCTTTTCACAAAATACCTGGGGTAGAAGTAACCACTTTCTGGGGAGGAAGTAAACACCTTTTTTCCCACCCTTGAAATTAACTTTGCACCACTTTCGATTATTTTAATTACTTAAGAGATATATAAAGACTGTATATTTTTCAAAAAATCACGACACTTTTTACAAAGAATAATTAAAATAGCAAAAAAACTAAAAGCATGCATATCAAAGACATTTTTCAATGGATTTTCCCCATATTTTGACACCATGTGACTTTTTATTGAACACAGTGCCACCATTTTTTTTTCGTAATCTATGAATTATAGATATTTCGCATGAAGGTCAATTTCCCGCTCTTTTACCTACTCATTTTGTGAAATTGAAATTGCCTGGTTACATCTACCCCAAATGCTGTTTTCTGACCAATTGTTAATTCTTTTGAAATAATGAGAATCTCAATTTCTCTAGTAAATGCATTAATATAATCCTAAAAGATGTAGGAAAGAACTGGTATTGCTACATTTCGATTATTTTACACAATTTTTAATTTCCAGGTGGAAATCCAAATGATCAAAATAATCGAAATATCAACATTTTCAGGAAAATGATTTTTATTTTTAAAGTATTAGGATTTTATTGACCAATTTATCTGTGGACATACATCCCCATGGTATCTATGAATGCTTATGGGTTTTATCCTCTGGAGTCTTAAAATTAATGAAAAAAATCACAGTGGTTACAACTACCCCAGATTACTACTGCCCCAGTTCCCCCTATACGACTTTTTCGCCTACTTCTAAATGAAGCTGGTCCTTACAATTATTTTATTTAGATCCACAATTATTTTGTCTATCCAAATTACATCATGTTAAAACCCAGTTTCCATTAGAAATATGCGAAAAACCGTTTAACAATGTAGCCCCACAGCTCAAAGTAGCTCCACCTCCCCCTGCTGTAGTTTCTTTTACCAAAACGTTTTACTTAAAAAAAATGGAAATATAAAAAATAATTAAAATCTATTTTTAATATGAGAATTTAAAAATTCGTCGGTTTTGAACTCAAAAATTTACTTTATAGCAAATAGCTGGAGAGTTGCAAAAAATATCCTAGATTAGTTCAACCTTCTACTTTGCAAGTACGTACAAACATAAGAAAAAAAATACTTTAGGTAGTCAGGAAAAATTATTTTATTTATGGGACACCGGTGTCCCAATCGTCCTTAAAGGGTTAATCCGAGACACTAATGTAGAGATCATAACTAACAGAAGGGGCATTTTATCTTAGCAATGAACCAGTAGGGAAGATTTTCGGAGATTGATCGATGAATAGTCCAATGTAGCATATTTTGAAATATTCTTGTTTAAAGAGGTCAAGAGAATATTTCAGATTTATTGTATCCTGAGTTTCATACTGGTTACAACTCTGAAATAACTGTGCCAATTAATAAGATGGTGAGATGGAGGGAAGAGTCACTCTTACAATTGTTAGGTATCTGTTCTTGTCAACAGACAGTATTGAAAATCAGCATGAAGACAGTAGTGCTTGAGGAATAATAATGCATATGTAGGGATAATGCTGGTGAATGTACAACAATGCGAGAAAAGGGAACTTTCACCGTGGCTTGAATAGATGAGTTCCATAAGATGGTAGAAGCAACAGTCTTTTGTAGACAATTTTAACCTTATGCCATATCAACAAGAGAGGGGAATATACCCTCAGTTTCTGTTGTCATCCACATCCGCTTGAAACTGAATGGTTTTACAAAAGGAGAATGAGGTGGAGAATTTTCAATTGTGCACACCACACACAGGGAGAGACACCAGACAAAAGTCCTGTCCTCCATCCTCATGCCAGGCACCCATCTTCAGCTAGTACAAAAGGACACGCCAGAATAATGCACACAAGAGCTTTCCCATAAGTTTCAACGAGAAAATGAATTTCTCAACATAAATAATATTGCGAAATAATAAAGTGGAAAATTCTATTGTCCTCCATCGCTCATCCTCCCTGATATAAGGAGCCTTGAGACACCAATAGATATCAAACGCTAAGAGACTTCCATGATAATAATTGCTCAGAGACTTTGTCTACTGCACACAAGAACCCAAGAGGCACAACACAATAAATGGAAATGAATGCTCTTGATAGAGTCCATCATCAAAACTCCCAGCAATGTTCTTCCCCACAGAATCATCGTGATTTATTTGGGTGACGTAAGAAAAGAAATTCCTTCCAATTATCCTCCACAGCCCCCAAAAAAAAAATGAAATCTCACTTCAAGCTACTGGCCATTTCTCAAAGAAAAAACATACCATCCCGAATGTAAAAGTTTACTTTTCACACTTCATTTTCTGCGCCCCCAAAGAAAAAAGCTTCCCAAGAAACTTTTGACTCACCATCAAAGTTTCTTCACTGTATTTTTTTTTTGTTTTCCTAACCACCAGATAATTAATATATGAATATCATAAATCAATTATCACAGCAATAAAATATGTACAAATGCCACGAAGTTTCTTTGTGAGAAAATTCGCAAATTGCCGTGATGAGCGGGGGAGTTAATGGGGAAAAGTTTTTCCTACCACTTATCGTGATTATTCAGACCCACTCTCTTACAAGTGTCATTAGGGAGCAACAGTCAGGGAAATTTTCTTCTCTTTCGAGCTTTGGTCACGGATAATTTTTGCTTCGACTTCCTTGAGATGATCCTGCGTTTGAAAGCTAAAGGATTCGAGTTACATCAATTTCATCTGACCTTTGTAATACTTTGGAAGATACAAAGGTTTGAAATTGCCCTAAAAAACGTTTAATTAAAATTTAAAATGGGTGGTAGAGCTCATGTACTTTTGCAAAATTCTTGACTTCGAGACTTAGATGATCTCAAAAACACTTTCGCACAATTTTCACCACTTACCGATTCCTAACTGATTTGAACCGATTTATAAATGAATCAAAAGATCGCTAAATATTTTTGCGTATTTTGGCTTTCGGGATTTTGGCTTTCGGGCTTTTGGATTTCGGGATTTTCACCCGGACCCGATTGAGAGATACTCTGTCTAGTTTGACCCTTGACCTTGAAAAATCGTTATAAGGAATTTTTCAATAGCACTTTCATATATAGACGAAATATTTGCTTAGGAAACCTCTAAAACATATCCAGAAATAAAAAAACTGCACGAATCATCTGGGAAAGGGACGGAGGGAAATGAAAGGGCATGTCTACGGTCCTTTTGTTTGACTTAGGGGGAGGTTACGTCTCTATCTTTAACCGTTTAGCTTCTAGAGCTGTCGACGACCTAACGGATTAGAAGGATCACCTTAAGATATCCTCAATAAATTAAACTTCATATTGCTAAATTTCCCTTAGTCTTTTATACCAATTTTTCAAAAACGAATATTTTTTGAGTTATGAAAGTTGTCTAGAAGGATTTTTCAAGGTCAAGTATTAAAAAAGTTCTAGAGAACACTTTTCATCCGTTTCAGACAAAGGACAATGGGCAGAAATGTATGGGAGCTGGTCCAACCCTTCGCCAGAGATAGGAGTAGGCCCATTTTGTAAGTATTGGTGTATGACTTAAAAATTGCCGAGACCCGTATCAGAAAGGACTTTCAGTCCTTGAGAAATTAGCGATATCCTTCTGAAAATTCACAAGTTTGACATTTTATTTCTTGAAAACGGCTTAACCGATCTTAATGAAATTCGAGTCAAAGTTAATGTGCGACCTAAGCTTCAAATATATATTTTTAGATTTAAACTTTGACTGCTCTATCTGGTGGCTGCCATACAAAATAATTGCGTTTTAAAGCCTTCGAATATTACAGGACAATAAAATGAAGAAAAAAATCGTATGACGGAAAACCATTGGTAATTTGGGAGTCCTTGAAGTGTCTCTAACATATCTCTCGAAGAAACTTAAAGTCCGTCGCGTCAAGTTTCTGTGATATCTTAAAATAAATGTTCTTAAAAAATAGGTAGAATTATTTTTATGAAACTCGCTTTTTTTCTCGATAACGTTATATCGTAAGTTGTCAGTGGCAAAGAACTATTTCTAAAGGAGAAGTCGGGGGATATTTTTCTAGAAGAAACCATACCCCTATATCTCCGTTTTCCTTGTAATTGTCCAGATTTTCCTCAAATATCCTCGAATGTCCTTTATTGCATTAAAAGCATTGCGTCCTTTTGTCTTCTTAAAAGAAATATTCTCCTTAAAAAAGTGCTAGGGTTGCTGAAGATCAGGGTTTGAAAGGTACCGTTACCAAAGGAATTTTAATAAACGGCTCAGAATATAATGGCTAAATTAACTCTAAAATTATTATTGAAAAAGTTTTTGAATAACAGTAACATTTAGGACCATGTGATCTTCAGAGGCTAACTCTTTTTCTTTTTAAAGAAAATATTTACTGAGCAGACATTTCAATACATACAATCCTTTTTTATGATTTTGAAGAATATTCAAGGATTTTTTAGGTAAATCTGGAAAATTGCACAGAAAATGAAGAGATAAAGATATAGTTTGTTCTAGAAAAATCTTGTTTGAGCCCTTCTTTACAAATTTTTCTTTGAAATGACCAACATAACAAACTGTTATTTTATAAAAGGAGTTTTGTAAAAAAAATCGTCACTTTTCTTAATTATATGTTTTATGCTCTAGTGCTTTTCCTACATACTTAGGGTTGGACCCGGAACAAAAGTTGTTACCTTTGCAAATACCTATTCGATCGTATAGGTCTCATTCGTGGCGAAAGGTTGGACCATTTTGCCCATTATCCTTTGGATCTTTTTAGAGGTTTTAGAATCTCTGAAAAGTCTGAATCGGTTCCAAGTTAATATTGCAAATATTCACATAATTAACTTTTATCGGAAAATCAACTTCAAACTTTTTTTTATATTGATCATTTTATTGAATAATGATTAAGTGAAGTGAAAAAGAATTTTGCAGAAGGTTCGAAATTGAGTTAAATATCTTTCTTCATTAGAACAAATGATGCGAGAAAAATTTTAAAGGCAACCCCAAAGACTTGATTTTTGAGCATTTCTCAAACCTTGAAAAGTCACCCCTTTCATAAAAATTGTGAGAAGTATTTGAAATTTTCTGATAGTATCATTTCAAATACTATCAATATCATTAGAATGATAAATTGACATTCTGAAATTGAGTGATATTATCAAATATTCCTTCTGAAGGGTGAAAAATTTATTAAGAATTGATACAATAAAGTATTTTTGAGGAATATTGAGTACATTCTTGTGTAAGTTGGACACAGTAATTTCGATGAAATATTTTATGAGTCATCGATCATCGCAAGGCTTCGTGTTAATTTGCAACAAAGCATTTTTTTGCTGCCAGTAATCCAATTGTTGTGAGAAATGGAAGAAGACAAATATCCGAATTGTGATACAATTGGCGCACGCATTCAGCAAGGATAAGTGGTCTTGGGCCTCTGAGATTATCATGCCATGCACAATGCTCAAGAATCTAGCAGTGTTCGTCAAAGAATAGGACGCCAGAGAACTCCAAGGCTATGCATCAATATATCTTATTTAGGAATCCACAGAAGGGACTCATATGCTCCACCCACCCATTGACTATTCCAAGCTCGTCGGCTGTTGATATACCAGAAAACATACACATTACTCGGCCGATGGTGTATGTGATTTTTGGTAAACAGCTTTTATGGCTTAACAGTAACACGAGATGCTTTCCACTCATCTCACCCCACTCTCGGATGGTGTCCAGAGACATCCAACCCATCAATGGGGTACAATGGCTCACAATCTCACAATGATGATGATGGGAGTCTTCTCGTTGACCAGCATGCAACGAAATCACAATATTTCGATGAACGTGACAAGAGTTTAAATTGTGAAATTAGATAGAAAATGGATGTGAAAAAGAATTACACACTATACCAATCCTCCTGTCATGCTATCGGATGTTAAATTAGGTGGATATTTCCGATATATATCTTAAACTATGAGGATATATGTTACCACCCAATCTCATATTCTGTGAGAAACTTTTCTGGAAATTTTAGTATAGCAATATTGTGCTGAATTGGAACATTGTGATTTTTATTGCTACACATATAAATAGTGGTCATCCAAAAATAGTGATAATCATAACTCTATTAGATCCTAATTAGATACCTGTGTAAGATTTAATAATATAACTTGAGGAGTACTAAAAAGCTCTAAAAGCATTTAATGTGACTTTATGTGAAACTTTACTTGACGGTTCGACACTTTACGAAAACACGGTTTCATATTTAAAATCTCGGCTCAGATTGTAACGGATCAGTTAATGGAGTGGCAGAGCGTCTTATGTTTTGCGAAAAACACGTAGTAGTATCTTGGATATTTTACCTCTAAAGTACTTTCGCATCATTTACCACTTACCAGTTTACAATCAATTTGAACCGGTTTATAAATCACCCAAGAGATCTCTAAAAACAAATGATAAGAAGTAACTGAGAGTTGATTTTCTGACAAAAACTATACACTGAGTGAGAGAAATCCGCTAAAGTTAAAATAACATTCCGGAAATGTTAATTTTACCTTGCATTATTGATTCGAAATCGGTGTAAATATTATACTTTTTTAGTGCATTAGAGGTTAAAAGTACCCTTCTTCATGTTAATTTTACCCTTAATAAGGTGTAAAATTAACATTTAAAAATGTTGATATATTTTTACAGCTAAAAAGTGTTAAATTTCTGAGGAAAAAATGTCAATCGCATCCTCTTTTTTTCTCAGTGTAGTAATCAGTATAACGGGGTTATCACACTTGCACATTAAAATTTTAATGTGATTCACATTAATTGTCGCTTGTGAGCGACCCCAAATATGTTATTTGTGTCTTTGAGTCACTTAATATTTGGGGTTTTTCTATTTATTGATAAAGAAGTGGACTTGGCCTGCAAAAATAAGTTTGAATTTACCTAAAGCATAAATATTTTTGACATTAAAAAATTAAAGAAAAAGCGAATAAATTTTTCGCATTAATGCTATAAATCAATTTATATAAAATTTTGCGGGCCAAGTCTACCTTTTTATTAACAAATAGATCAAATTTTGAATATAAAATGATTCAAACACACAAATTACACATTTGGACTCTCACCAGCGACAATTAATGTGAATCATATTAAAATTTTAATGTGCAAGTGTGATAACACAGTAATACCGGTTCATAACCATTATCATTTTATAAGAGTCAAAATTCCATTACCTTTCTAAAGAGACCGAATCACTAGAGACATTTTAACCTTTACTGCGAAACTTTATTTTAAATTTATTTTATTTTATAAACTTTTATTTTATTTTAAACTTTATTGGCGAAATATCCCCCTACACCGTGAAAAATTTGGATGGTCACAAATTATGTCTTTAGATTCTACTGCCTTAAAAGACAGTAGAACATAGTCATTTTTCTTTAAAATCTACTATCTTGAGTTTTTAGAATTTACTATCGTAAGATTCTAATTGCCGGAAGGTAAATTCTTCCGTTCTCCCTTAGAACTAATCTCAAGCCTGTCTTAGATTATAATAGCCGAATAGTAAATTTTATTAACCGGATATTATGTAAATATCATAAATTATCTTGAAAACACTAAAATTTACCGGAGGATAATAATTTAGATTGCAATTACTATCCACGATAGTAAAATTTAGCATTTTGCTATTAGAATGTCAGTTTGGAATACCTTCAATGAAATAATTATCAATATAGATATACACTGAGAAAAAAACAGGGGTGCGATTAACTTTTTTTCCTCATAATTTTAACACTTTTTAGGTGTAAGAATATATCAACATTTTTTAATGTTAATTTTACACCTTTTTAAGGGTAAAATTAACATGAAAAAGGGTAAATTTAACCCCTAATACACCTAAAAAGGGTAATATTTACACCGATTTCGGATCAATACTGCAAGGTAAAATTAACATTTCTGGAATGTTATTTTAACTTTTTCGGATTTCTCTCAGTGTAGGAATTCGCAACACAATCGAAACATGCTCGACTGTCATCACAGAAGTCCCGTGTTCACATATTGATGCAATAGCCAATATTAGAAAAAGATTTTCACGGCCTAAAATGGGTCGGAATCCAGAGAGTAACAATCAGGAAAAATCTTAAGCCCCCAAACAATGGTCAAAAATTAATTCAAATAAAAAAATAATTTTCAAGATTGTACATTTTTAAATCTAGTTAGTAAAATTTACTATCCGGCTAGTAAAGTCCCCTATCCAGATAATAGATAGGATAGTAGAATTTACTGTAGAACTATTAGATTCCACTATGTGATTAGTAAAACTTACTATCCGGTTATTGGAAGCTAGGGGAGGCTTTAAGTAGGATAGGAGAATTTAGTATCCAGCTAATTTAATATCCCGTTTGTTGGGTAATTATCCGGCTATTATAATTTTGTATGGAGTATGGTTTATGTTACCGTCCTGTTTTCGTAGTGTAGACAAGCTCTAAACCATATTAAAAAAAATATAGAAAAAATCGAAAGACGCGTTTTCGAGTATCTTAAAAAAATGTGGTTTTGGACGGAAAAGGAAGGGCTGAGAGGGGAGGGTTATGTTAACGGTCTTCGAGTTGGCTTATAGAGGGAATCCTCCGAAGATTCCAAGTCACTATTTTGACTATTTTTAACAGATTGGCCTCTAGATGAAATCTGCCTGGCGGATCAGATGGACAGATGGACAAATTCATCTTGACCTCAAAAAAAAAAAAACTCGATACTTTAGTACTACAAAATTCTACACTGAGAGAAATCCGAAAAAGTTAAATTAACATTCCAGAAATGTGAATTTTACCCTGCAGTATTGATCCGAAATCGGTGTAAATAATACCCTTTTTAGGTGTATTAGGGGTTAAAGTTATCCTTTTTTCATGTTAATTTTACCCTTTTTACCCTTAAAAAGGTGTAAAATTAACATTAAAAAATGTTGATATATTTTTACACCTAAAAAGTGTTAATGTTATGAGGAAAAAATGTTAATCGCACCCTCTTTTTTTCTCAGTGTACCAAAATATGACCGCTAGTAAGGAGTCGAAATAAATAATTCAAAATATATTCTGCTCTCTTTCTGTGGAGTGCGAGCAATAAAAAATCTTCATTTCAATCACTTTTACTGATATTAGAAGTTAAATATAAAACTTAGATTCAGCTTTTGTAAAGATTTAGGTTTTTCTAATTACCAAATTTAATTCATTTTCTGTTCATTTATTTTTTAAAAAAATCAATCTTGATCTTGAGTGGTGAAAAATAGATGGATAAATATAAATTATAGATGGCATTTGTTTAATGTTTGGTCTTTATCGGAAACCACAAGTCGGTATCTCCTATATTTCCCTTTGCAGAGACAATTGTACTACGTGGATAACGGCCAAACGGATGGCCATTTTCTGTAGATTTATTATTCGTGATCTATGATGGACCAAATCGTTTCTAAAAGTTTTGGGTCATACCAGAAAAGATGGGTTACACTTCGACCATAGCCAATGATTTAAAATAATATTCCCGTTAAGATGTTATTTTAATATCAATTAACTTTATAAAATTCTCTCTTAAATAAGCCATCAAGTATTATATTTATTCGCTAAGACAAACGGGGGCGTAGCAAACATGAGGCAGTTGTAAAGACTAATTTTTATGTTTCTACTACTTCGAATTACAGTAGACTCTCTCAAATTCGAGCGACAAACTTTTTGAAATGCAACGATTTTTTATTCATGTGCATATAGTTATTGAGTTTACACACTGATTGCATGAAAATCCCTCAATAATGCAAAATCACATCAAAACTAAGACGAACCATGCCAAATTTGAGCATATTTGATTCATTTGATAATCATATAACTTGAAAAATGACAACAAACTTTTTTCAAATGTAACCGCTGCTGCCCGAATTAAAAAGTAGCCCGATCTTAAAAGACCCGAATTTGCGAGAGTCTACTGTATGTCAACCATTGCTTCAGTGAACAAGGATTCCTAGTATCTATAAAAACATATAGGTTTTCTCCTTTAAAGTCTAATATCTACTTCATAAAATCGCAGTGTTTACAACTACCCCATATTCCGCTCATTTTCCCCGTTTCCGCTCATTTTTAGAGTATTATAATGGGTCCCGGTCAAAATCCCGAAAGCCAAAATCTCGAATTCTTAAAAGTGTCATAGGTACTCCCACGATTGCACCCGCACTTTCTGGAAGCAAAGGGCAATCTTCTGTGTCTTGGGAAATTATTCTAAACATTTTCCTCCATATAATTTCATCCCTTTCTGGATTTTGGCCTTTTCGGGATTTTGGCTTTCGGGATTTTGGCTGCTACCGATTATAATAACTTGGGGATTAGTTCGTTTAAAATGTTTGAAAATTCTATCGCTTTTGTGAAAATAAACAAAAAGGAACTTTATAGGAAAAATTCAATTGTTAGTGGATGAAAAGGGAATTGAAAAGACTATGAGATAATGATATGTGAATAAATTATTTACCCTTTACGGACTTTGAATTGCGAAAAAGCATGGAAAATATTGATGGTGATATGAAAATTCTGAGAGAGTTAAATCCATCAGATATAAATACATACCAAACGTTAAATCAGTGTGACAGGAATAGAGATGGATATTCTTAATCGGTTAGAATTTTAACGAGATTATGTGATTTACACTGTGAGTTGTCCCCATAACAACATAGAGTCCCAGAGAGTCACTCTTGCCGGTTTCACCAACATTTTATAACGTATGGAGCTTTGGAAAGCTGCTCCACAACGCATGAAATCCATCCATTTATCCTGGTATAGTCCTCAGGTCTTTTTTTTTCTATCCATCCTATTATCGTCCTCCACAGCATAGTAAAATCACTGGCATATCGTCGAGTCAACTCATTCGTTTTCATTCGTATGTGATTTGGAATTCAAAAAGTACGTTTTCCAGGATAAATTGAGTTTTGTCCGGGGAGCTTTTTGTGCCGTCTCCAACCCATGAAATGTCTCTCGATTGTACTTTTGACTCTGCAGATAGTCTGGGAGGCGTTGTGCAAGAGATGAGCGGCTCTTGTTGTCGTTTTTTTATTTTAGCTATTTCCATTGGACTGAGGGGGTAGATTTGGACAGCGGATTTTTTTTATCTCTGTTCTCTTGTCTGAGACAAAGAAAATCATCTCTCATGGAAAGTGACAATGTATGGATGGGATTTTGTGCTGGTAGATATTTAAATATCCGATTTGTCGCAATTGTCACAGCTAAATTCCAAAAGCTCCCATTTTAAGTCACTGATGAAGAAATTGCATTGTGCTTTTTTTCTTTGCTTTACTTAAGCAAATTACGGTCGATAAATTTGTAATGTTATTTCTATATTGTGTTTGGTACAATTTAGTTCCATTTTCACTCATACAAAAAAAACTGCTAGAAGAAAAAAATATGTAGAAGACAGGCGAAGAAGTTCTCTCCTCATCTCTCAAGTATTTGCTAAAGGGGAACTCAACTAAAACCTTATATAGAACTAGTTGGATTTCTACTCTCAACCCCTCCCGTATACGGATCCCAAAGTAGAGTTCTGTGAAATATGAGTTATTTCGAAAATTTCCCGAGGGGACACTCAGCACACATTTTTATTTCTCCTCTCTTTTTTTTCCCACCCACCCTCCTTTTCCAACCTTCAAGAACTATTATTCTTTCCATTTTCCATCCATTTTCACCCACCCAAAGAGGCGAATCACCAGCCAAAGTATATCTTTGTTCTCATCATGAGACTCATAGACTTGGCTCAAGGTTTGGGGTGCACAAGATATAAAAGTATGAGGAGAAAATATCACTCAATGATGCATTAAATTTTACCCTCCTTAAAGTTGTCCCCATTCTGTCGTTTTGCACTCGTATTATTTGGTAGTTTTCTCCTTTTCACATGCGACAAAAAAAAGAAAAATATTTCTAGAAAACAAGCAGAGAGATAAAGTACTTAAAAACAAATAAAAATATATAAAACATGAGTAAATGCTTTAGCCACGAGGAAACTATTGCATTAAATTTGCTGGAAACTTATTTGTTGTCTTTTTTTGCAATAAGTAACACCTATTTCAAAACCACAATAAAAATGAATTGAAAAATCAGAATAAAGGCTAAATTTATAAGCTTGAAAATATTCATGCTCTGATTAAACATAATATAAATTAATCAAAATCGAAATAAAATTCGACTTTTTCTTGATTCACTGAGAAAAAAAACAGGGGTGCGATTAACTCTTTTTCCTCATAACTTTGACACTTTTAAGGTGTAAAAATATATCAACATTTTATAATGTTGATTTTACACCTTTTTAAGGGTAAAAATAACATGAAAAAGGGTAATTTTAACCCCTAATACACCTAAAAAGCATAATATTTACACCGATTTCGGATCAATAATGCAGGGTAAAATTAACATTTCCGGAAAGTTATTTTAACTTTTTTGGATTTCTCTGTCAGTGTTAGGGCCTTGACAGACATGAGGATTAGCCGAGAGACGGCCTAGCGTAATTATATTAGAAATAATGGTTAAAATACATTTCCATCATTTTTCACTAAGTCGTCTCTCGGCTTAAGTCGTAAGTGTGTCCAGGGCATTAGGATTCAAATTGATTAAACCTATTCTAGAACTGAGTCAAAATCGAAAATTAAGAATTCCAATGCATTAGATTTCAAATTCAAAATTTCGAAAATCGACCATTTGGTTTTTCGGTGATCGCATGAAATTGTGATGTTCTGAATTTTAGTATTTTACAAAATCTTTTATTTGCATCTTTATTAATTGAGTTCTAAAATCACAATTGCTGCTATAGCTACTTTAGAATTTTCTTTTTCAAACCAATAATGTTGAGGTATGTCCTCCAATTCAACTCAACTGTAATAAGTGAATTAGTCTTGTTCTAGCTGGACCCTTGAATAACGAATTATTTAATCCTCAGGGTTCAAAACTCGAAACTCCAAACTGTCGTTTCTTCTATCGAACTAAGCAATCTGACTCATATGTCCATGGACTTATTCTTTTAATCCCCCTGGGTAGATGTAGTTCAGTTATAATGGTCACTTTTAATATAAAATATAAATCAGAAGTGTGCAAAAACCGTTGAAACCGAATTAACGTCAAAATAAGTTTGTTATAGTAGCGTTTTGACCATTGACGTATATGTTTCATTTGACGTTTATTCGGTTTCAATGGTTCTTGCACGCCTCTGATATAAATATTCAGATATATAGAAATTCAGAATAATGGCCTATCGCTTCCTATCATTTTGTCACTTCCGCCTTTTACCCATCCCACCATTTCCCAATCGGATCAGTCTGGATTTATCCTCCAACAAGTACGGAGTGCGCGAAAGGAGAGTGGAAGTAATTAAACCTTCTCCATGTGGAGGAGACTTCCGGAAGAAAAGGACAATTCTGCCTAAGGACAGCCTCATCCACCCAAGAACAGACGGAAGCGAGATCTACATTGCAGGTTATTATTACCTAGGACACCTGATCAGCCTCTTGGAACGACTACGGCAGGGGTGTGCAAGAAGCGTTGAAACCGAATAAACGTCAAAATAAATTTGTTCAGGTATCGTTTAGACCACTGACGTTCAAGCTTCATTTGACATTTGTTCAATTTCAAACGGTTTTTGCACACCTCTGGAATACGGTATTCCCGGAAGGAAATTCACTCTATGGGCCCCATCGGTGATGCTTCGTTGCCCTTGTGGAAGGTTTCCAGCTACTTAAGGGTGTCATCGGGGGATTCATTGAGGGAGTCTGCCGTAGTTCGTGGTGGACCCCGACTCCAAGCGATTTTTTTTTCTGTAGAGTAGGAAAGGAAATGGATCTCTAACAGCCGTACGCGAGAAGAGTTCATCACGGATGGAGCCTATTAGGCAGGGGCATCTCGACATTTCATTTCTCCATACGTTTTTACATAGAAGCACTGAAGATTACTGGCAAGTTTTTTCCTAAAGAGAATTGACTTATCAGTCTGATATATTTCGAAATCGTGCATTAAAAGCTATCCAAAAATATATATTTCATAATGTTCGCCGAAATAATACAAGAACTACGAGCAAATTTGTCTAAGTCGCGATGCAATAGCTGCAAAATTTTTACAAGAAAAAGTGAAAAATAGCTTCACTTTTTATTAGGCTTGATGGGTCCCTGCTATTAGAAATCTCGGATTCCTTTTACGGCTCAACACCAGACTCTCTTATTGTATGTACGCTATCAACCCTTTTTCTCCCCTTTGAGAGTTTTATTGTAGTTCAATTCGGGGTTTCTTAATTCTCTCTATTAAATCTTCACTTCTATTTCAACAATAAATTTTTGCATTTAAAGTAAAATAAAATACTATCAATCTTTTGAGTAATAAATAATTAAATTCATTTCGGCATCTACGTAAAACCATTGTTTCACAGTTTAGTTTTTTCCGAAGAGTTTAAGTTCAGGATTTATATCAGAATTTGTACGTTCACCTATTACATTTTGGACATAGCTTAACCAAGAACTGAACCAAGGGTCTTTACGTCACAAAAAACTATTCTAGTTTTTCAGTAAAAATAAAACTGTTCTGTTTTTCAGTAAAAAAAACTGTTCTAGTTTTTCAATAAAACTAGAAATGTTTCCCTTCTGGTGCGCCACTAGCGGCAGAAAACGCTCACCAGAGGCGCTGATGAATGTTCCCAATCTTCAATTCTCAAGCTTATGGTCGAAAACTGAACCAAATTTAAAAAATGCCATGTCATTTTCTGCTCTTTGATATTGACAATTTTAAAATAAATATTTCTTTACCTGAATAGGCCATAAATGCAAAATAAACAATAGCGAAAAATGATCTAACGACCTCATATTCTAGTCAAGAACTACTAACTTATGAAATACCTCAATAATTGCACATTAAACCGATTACCTTAAATCCATTCATCTCCTTTTCAACATGAAGAAGGTCAAAGTCAAGATGCACTTAATAAATCTGAACTAGCATTGAGAATGTTCGTCATTAAATGGTAGATGAATGTTCAATCAATTGGCGAGGCATATGCTGAAAATGAGAAGTATGAGAACGATTTCAGCAGAATGGAATGTTGGAGTAATTAATGTGGAAGCTTATGGTATTGTGAGGTTTACCAATTACCTTTCAAAATTCTCTATTTCAGTTTGATGCAATTTAATACTGTGACAAACAGCTCTGTATCTTTCAATCGAACCATCTCGTACCATAACATTCTATATGAAAGGCAAAGGGGAATGAATAACTCCATATCTGCCACAAGAATCTTCTCCCAAGCCACACCAAAATAATCAATAAATATCAATATGAAGCACAAACCATCAATTGATCTCAATTTCATATCAGTGACATGAGTGCTTTCCAATAAAATTCTTCACCCCTCGAGCATCAACTCTTTAGAGATGGGTGATAAATGAAAAAATTTCCAGCTCCTTAATTCATTTTCTATGTCACCAAAAGAGCATTTTATTGATTTTGGTGATTGGAAACTTTTGTGTATAACTTCAAAAGCAAGAAAAATCGTTGTTTAGAGCATCACTGAAAATTTTCATTTCATTCATTTCTTTGTGGACGCTTTTCACTCTGCTGTTCGTGCCAGAAACAGAATAAATAAATTAATTACAAAGTAGAAAGAAATATGAAAGAGAAAATTGTTGCATTTTCTGTATCTTTATGCATAATAAAAATTGAGAAAAAGTTATGTGTTAAAATGGCTTTTCAACTGAATTATAATTGTTAATATGAAAATTTTATGGGCAAATAAATGCAAAAGTAGGGGGTATATCACTTTAGAGAAAATAGTTTGAAGGAATATATTTTTAAAAAAAAGTCTAGAAAATATTCTAATTCCTCAAAATATTTTCTTGAATATCACACAAGAAAATATTTTACCAAATTTAATGAAAATATTAATAGAAACTCTAATTTAATTAAAAAATCAACTATTCAAAATAAAATCTATCTAGTAAAAATATATATTCAGTAATAAAACTAAGAAAGTCCCATAAAATTTAGGTAAAAGTTATTTCTCTTTCATTTTCTATTACTAAAAACTCAATAAATATATTCAACACTTTATATATTTTACATTTGTTCAAATTAAGAAAACCTTTAAATTAAAGTATCATAGTTAAATTATTTTGTACCATAATAAGTTTTAATTAAATTAAAATTTAGTTTTTATGGCTCCGGCACGCCTTTTAGATCAGGAAAATTTCATGAAGTCGAAATTCGAATCCCTTTCTTTCTCACATGCTTTGTATATGACTATCTCATTCTCTCGCACTCTTCTTCTTTTTTCAAACATCACACCATTTTTTTAAATTATTTATTATTATCATCTCTCTGTTTTTTAACCGACCCCCATACGGCCATCGCCGTCTTAGCGTCGATTCCAATCTACTCCGAGATGAAAACGATGGAAAATCCCTTCTCAGGTTGTATATTTTGTAATCATACATAAACACGTTTCAATTTAACTCAATCGAATTTGGTATGCGAAAGATTGAGATAGTCATATGCAAAACATGTGAGAAGGAAAGGGATACGACTTTAGACTTCATGAAGTTTTCCTGATGTAAAAGGTGTGCCGGAGCCTTTAGTAATGATTTTCTCACACCATTTAGGCAGATAAAATTTCATAAAACCAAAATTTGCTTCAATGTCTTTTTCAAATGTATTTTATTTATCCCAGTTTATTTATTTTAATAATCACGTGATGATTTACATGTGATCATCAAGTCGAATTAAATTTAAATTTGATTTTAGTCATTCGAACACAAATCTAAATTGAATTTGTGTTGATGACCATGTAAACCATTTCCTCACACTCAAATCTAAATTGAATTTCTTGTTATTCATGAAAAAATGCTTTATTGAGATAAAATGAAAAATGAGGTAAATAAAATCTCTTTGGGAGAGTAAGAGATGAAAATTTTGATTTCACAAAATATTTCCAACTCTGAGAGAAATTCGAAAAAGTTAAAAAAACATTCCGGGAATGTTAATTTTACCCTGCAGTATTTATCTGAAATCGGTATAAATATTATGCTTTTTATGTGTAATAGGGGTTAAAATTACCCTCTTCCATCTTAATTTTACCCTTAAAAATGTGTAAAATTAACATTAAAAAATGTTAATATATTTTTTCACCTAAAAAGTGTTAAATTTATGAAAAAAAAGTTAATCGCACCCCCGTTTTTTCCTAAGTGAAGCTACGATTAAAAGATATGACTGAAGTTTAAAAAAATAAATTTAGTCAGGAAAAATCGAAATTGATCAGTAAGTAAATCAGCAAAATAAAGTAAACTAAATAAGAAAGTAAATAATTTTATTGACGATCAAAAGTCAATTTTTGTACTGACCAAAAATTGATTTGTATAGAATTACTTTTTTAATTGTCACTTTTATTTTTAGGATTTTTGAAAAATGAATTTTGTCGAAAAAATAATTCAATTGTAAATAAACTTGTAAGACTGTCCAGTAGGGGAATTCTGTAATTTTCGTGGCATTGTCACGTGTGAGTTCGAAACCTGACAATGCCATTCGAGCTTTTTTTTGTCATATTATATGAGTTCGAAAATGCAATTCATTGAATTTTTAATGAAATCCCTTTACTTGATGATTTTATGAAAATACTGTACGTCTTGGTTAATTTGTTTAACAAAATTCATTGTCATTTTAATTGCCAGAGATCTCAAATATATGACTTTTGACAATGCCACGTGAGTTGAAATGGCAATGTTACGGCTGCAGAATCGCATTTTCGAAAAGGCTCTCCTAAAATTCTAACCCAATTTGTCATATGGCATTGCCAGAGCGTTACAGAATTCCCCTCCAGGCACATTGTACCTTCATTAAATCTTAAAATATAATTATACTGCCTTCAAAATTCTAAATTGATCAAATTGTATTGTTACCGGTCATTATTATTTTGTGTTTATTATTAAAAGATCGCTAAACGACAAAGGAAAATTATTTTAAAAAATCAGAAATAGAATTTTGTCAGTAATAATATTAATTTAAGGACATTCAAACTATAACACTATACAAAAAATGAATGTAATTTATATAAATAACTTCTGTTATGATTGAAGATAAAATAAAAAACATCTTTATTTTATTAAATTTTATTTTGTATGCTGCAAAAAATATACTCAAAGAATAGTAAATATATTTATCCAAAATAAAAAAAAATGTTTCTTAATATCTTAATCAAGTGTTTTAGATTTATTTATATTATATATTTAAAAATAATAATAAAAATATTCACAATTTGGAAGGGTTGATAATTATTTTTAGCACTATTTTAGTTTTTTTTTTATTTAAAAAAATGGGACTGTGGAAACTGCTCTCTCTTGAAGTTCGAGCAGTTAAAATTGGTGTCTTTTTGTCAAAATATTTCCAATTAAAAAAAAAAAACAACTCACGAAGCTTTCCTTATTAATATTCTGAACTTTTTATAATTGGAATTTTGAATTAATTAATTAATAAATCTTGGGAAAAATAGTTGGAGATGAAACTTACCCCTTTGAGAAACCACTCCACATTTCTCAAGTTTAATAAAATAGTAAAAAGAACATAAGGTAATCATTATCTTATGGATTACAAATCTTCATACAGTATCTACCTTACTTATTTTTTTTTTCTTTTCAGTTATATACGCATAAAATTCCACTTCAATAAGCAATAAAAACATTTCTTCAACTCATCCTGCAAGAAAACTTCGTGTAGAAAATGTATGTATGATTTCCCACAAAAGCACTATTAAAACGTTAAAAACTAGCAGAAAGAGACATTGTGAATAAAATTGGCATTTGCATATCAATGCAAATTTTACGCAATAATCATCAAATTTAAATTTATTAATTGAATATGGTTGAAAGATATATTAATTAAAATTGAAATGAAAAGGTAATTGAATATCAAATTTAATTACCACCAATATTCCATGAACAACAGACGTTATGGGAATATTGAACACTGCTTGTTTTATTTATATTTGTAGAAAATTGAAACGCACTTTTGAAAATGAAAATGAGGTTAGTTAATTGATCAGAAATATTGGATGGGGAATTTATCCATACAGGTGAAAAGTAGCACACGGTTGTTATTGTTATCTATAAATGAATTAAAATCGAGGAAAAATGATAATATTTGAAGGAATTAACAGTCAATTTTGCAAATAATTAATATCAAATAAAATATGCATATTATTACGTTAGTTGGTAATATAATTATCAATTTCAGTAAAGTAAAGGGTATGAGGGTGTGGTTGAATAGAAAATTTTCATGGTGTTCCTGAAGAATCAGCAAGAAACCTCTATTAAAAAGTTGAAAGACTCGGCTCTTCCAATTTAATCTGCAATTCATTAGAAAGACAATAATTATTCATCACCACATAAAACATGATGATGTTTTCCACTTGAGTTGAAACTTGTGCTTCACGCTGAAGAGCCTCTGCTGAAGACCCTTTTTGCCCATTCCACTTGAGTAGCATATACTCAAGGGATTCCGGCATACAGCTTCTCCAAAGGGATGATGTCCGGCTCGGTGGGAACCACAAGGGAGGAAGATGGAATTGTGCTGTAATACTTCAAGACGCGCTATGAAATGAAATTTTAATTGAATGACCGAAGAGTTTTAAGCGGTTAATGCTGACGCAATTTTAATTAGGTTAATTTTGGCCTCATCACTCACTTGAATGCCTAATAGAAAGCTGCAGCACTAATCGAGGCTGTCTTAGCTAAATTATGCGACAGATCGCGGAAGATCATAACTAAATAATGCTAAATATGAGATATTCGATATCTCACATTAAGAAGCAGTTACATCACTGAGAGAAATCCGAAAAAGTTGAAATAGCATTCCGGAAATGTTTATTTTACCCTGCATTATTGATCCAAAATCGGTGTAAATATTCCTCTTTTTAGATGTAGTAGGGGTTAAATTAACCCTTTTGCATGTTAATTTTATCCTTAAAAGGGTGTAAAATTAACATTAAAAAATGTTGATATATTTTTACACCTAAAAAGTGTTAAAGTTATGAGGAAAAAAAGTTAATCGCACCCTCTTTTTTTCTCAGTGATTGAGAAGTAATTGAAAAAATCGGTAAAACATTTCTCATTGCTTTCCAATAAACCTAAAGTAATGAGAGATAAACAAGATTACTACCTTCATTACTACCTTCCCTATCGTTGAAAAGCTGCATCTCTATAAGGGAACTGTTTGTAATTTTGGACACTTTGAGGGCAAAGTTTGACACTACAAATAAATCATAATAATAATAAACCAAACATAATTCACAAAATTAAATATTTTAAATTTTTGCTGAAGATGGTTAGTGTAGCACCTTTTCTAATTTTCTATGATGACTACTTATGTTCGTGAATCCGTACATAAACTCTTAAGTGCAAACAAAGTATGACCAGTGATAAACCTAGAGAAGCTTATGGAAGCTAAGATTCTTTGCAAGTAACCTCGGAGTGCTTTCAATTCGGGATGCTTTTAACTCGAAATGCTAAAAAAAATATATTTACTACTTCTACGACTATTTAATATTCAGGTTATTGGATTCTAATATCACGGAGTATCGTTAATTTTAAAAGCGAATAGGAATTCGTTAGGAGCAGTTTCAGGTAGCTCAATTTTTTTAACACTAAACTTACCAAGACTGGTCAAATTGACCAGTTTATAATCATTTTAACCCATTCAGTCAATGTACCAGAAATACTTGAGATAAAATGTTCATAAGGTAAGGTGCCCTGAAGTCGACCGGTTCCTCAATTCGACCGGTAGAGTTATTTATTCAATTTATTTATATTTGCACTAATATTTGGCGTATGATCTGACATTAGGTCAATTATTCCATAAATCAATACAATTCAGTGACAATTTTATAGAAATTCACCATTAAAACATTCAAATATTGACCACCGGTCGAGTCGAGGAACCGGTCGACTCGAGGGCACTTTACCTTATTTTGGGATTATTTTCCTACAAACTAATAGATGCATTTCTTGAAAAGAAAAAAATATCTATTATGGTCGCGCGGGGAGCCCCTGTCAAACACACTTAAACGGTCACTGAATTTAAATTCTGTGCATTAATTCATTACAAACTCTATTGCTTTAGATAGAGTAACTATCCAAGAATACAAATTGGCAATCAGAATTTAAATCAGGAAAAAGGAAAGAGGGCAATTTTAACAAATTCGACGGGATATCGAATTTTCCGTTCGCCATGAGCAAAAATTGTTGCATGTCCTTCCGTGAAGTAAGAAAACAATAACAAAATGTATTTTCATATCTATGGGACTTTTTTTTCCAAGAACTAAAGTTACTAAAAATCTATTCCCGACAGCAATTCGGATAAAAATTGCCCAGTAATAAGTCATCTAAAATAACTCAATTTGCGTATGATGCATAATACCATGGTAAGGAATGGAATGGGTTAAAATTAACACAAATTTAAATTTCCAAAAATATGCGTATATTATATTTTTCATTGTTTAAATTTTAGTTTTTCCTCTTTTCTTAGAAAAAAAGAAAGACAGTTGATTATTCTACCTACCGCGATCTGTCATTTGATCAAGCGCGCTAGGAAGAACGAGTAAAAACTGTCGGTATCGGTAAGTTTAGTCTTAAGACTCGATTGCCAAAGTTTTGTGATCTATATTTAATCTAATTCCCAGCCAAAATTCTAAAACGTCAGAATTCCTCAATAACTATATCCCGAAAGTCAAAATACCGAACGAGTCGAATTCTCGCTCGAATAGCCAAAATTTCGAAAATCAAAATTCCGAAGTCGAAATCCCAAATAGCCAAAATCCCGAATGCTAAAATTACGAACGCGTGAACCCCGAAAGCCAAAATCCCGAAATGGCCAAAATCATAGTGGGAGTATCATAGCTACTCCCACGAATGCAGCCGCGCTTGCTGGAGAAAAGGGAATTTTTTTGTGGTTTGGTAAATTATTATACACAGTATCTTTCGTATAATATCGTCCCTTTGCTTAAAGACTTTTGTTTGACCTTACGGGATTTCGACTAATTCGGGATTTGGTTCTTCAGGATTTGGGCTTTCGAAATTTTGATGTTCAAGATTTTGGCCAGCACAATTCCAATTACTTTTTTATCGTATTAACAATTTAAAAATATAAAGCATATTCCGGATGTTTAATTTATTTTTTGAAGATTATGCATTTTACTGCTCAAAGTCAAAGAGAGAGGAGTTTTATAATCGTCTTTTTTTCAATTGTCTTTTTTTAGCCGACTAGTAGAAATATTAACAAAATGATGTAATGTGCAAAACATTGATTTTTTGATTTGATTGTTTAAGTATAATCTATAAACGAAAAAACAGTATTTTTCCTAAGCAATTTCACAAGTACAAAAAAACTAATTAAAAGTAATTATTTTCATAAAACATCCTTGATTTCAAAGGTAAAAATTTGCAGAATGATTGAAATATTTCTAGTTTTAGTCAAATTCATCCTTTCCAGTAAGGATTAAAAATTAATAAAAAAAAAGAAGTAGTACAAGACGATTAAAAGCATTTGGAATTTAAATTTAAACATCTTTTATTAACATGGGCGATTACGGGATATATTTTTTAGACCAGTAAGACATACAGTGGCGACCAAAATAATAGAATCATTTTGCAAAGCTTATATTTTTTTTTTACTTTTGTTTTTTTTTTCCAATTTGTTGATAAAATTCTGCAGTAGAAATTTTCAAATTATTAGAATCGTAGAATAAGGGTTGTTTTGGCCACTAGACATCTCTATTTTAAACAGAATACGTCAATAGTGAAATTCAGTTCGGCCAAAAAAACTGGAAGACTGTCATTTATGGGTTCTAAACATGACTTTATTTAAACTTATCCGATTTATAGACCACATTCTTTAATTTAAATAAAAGTGGTCCTATTGTGTTGTTCAAACCAAATTTCACTATTGATGTATCCTGTGAAAAATAGAGACTTCTAGCGGCCAGAGCAACACTTATTTGACGTAAGGTAAGTATTTGAACATTTTTATGTCAAAATTATTTCAACGAATTGGAATAAACAAAAATGCTCATTGTAAAATAGTGGTCTTTGCGGACCTGATTCTATTATTATGGCCGCCACTGTATGTTATTGATGGAAAAGTAGTACACATCCAAAACGCTAACAAGGTTGTTGCTTTTCATTTAATTTTTCATTAGATACTTTTCCGTTACCCGAAATTTTGAATGCGCCAATTGAAATTTTGATGATGATGGAACCAATGGCAACATTTATCAATCTTTAAGGAAGAGTATGTGAATATTGAATTAATTATTTATTCTAAATTTACAGGTTAATTCACTGAGACTGTGAGTAATTAAGATGTGTTGATTGAGATTTACAATTTGCTCTCTTACCGCTTTTCTCTGTGTCTTTTTTCCCCAAAAATGCTGCAGAGTGAATGTTTTCACACATTGTAAAATAATTCACTCTATGGCATACCACTCAATCAGGAACTTCTGGTAGCCCACAAAAACACATCCTAAGAGACTTTTCTGCACCTCAAGTCAAAGAGTCTAAATAGAGAAAAAGGTGAAATGTGTCTGTGGATTGTCTAATGCAGAACATTTATGGGGAATCGCTGAAATTAAACGATTAAATAGGGACAAATGGAAAAAGTTGGACAAAATCGGTAGAAAATTTTTACTTCTGATGTACAGTGGGTACAGCGGCATTCCTCATTGTCTAACCAAAGTTGGGAAAAAAGTGAAAAAAAAAATCTGAAGGAATGGTGAGAGAACGTACCACGGAGAGCTGAACATTAAATTCAAATGGCTTTTATTCCCTCAGCCATTTATTCATTCAACGAATGTCACTCACTATTACCTGAAGCTCCATGACACGAGAAAATTTTCAATTCACCCATCGTCTTATTCGCACCACCACTAAGATGGCACAATCTGTCTGTAATCTACCTTTTCTAGATTGAAACGTACCAAGAATTGCTAGAATTATGAGGATTCTTGGTGAATAAAATTGTTAACGTTGACAAGGAATATTGAAATTAGCATCAATGTCATAATGTGACACATGTTGCATTAATTCAATATTATTTACAAGTTAATAATAAAAAAATTTATAATGGAAACATTGTCAATTTCAGGCAAAGAGTAATTAAACCTTTGAATGCAATTGGGTAATATACACTTTACACATTGATTAATTGTATATATTTATTATTATAATTTTTCACACTTTAGGGGAAGGCTTTCAGACCTCGCACATATGTACTCTATCTTCGAACATTTAATATTTTTACTAATGTTCCGAATGTTCCTTTAATGAATCTGACCTAATTTTGTTTAGGAAATGTGTGACTTGACTAGCTATTAAATTATGTTGTTATTAGGTCAGATTCATTAAAGAAATATAAGACAAATATGATGTTCTCGCAGTCAGAGTGTGTGCGAAACCTGAAAGCCTTCCCCTACATAAAAAAAATAATCAGTAACGACGAGGAATTCAATCTTTTTCACACAAAAGTTCTTTAAAAAACACTGCAATTTTACAAAGAAAATCTTTACAAATGTTACTATTTTTTATGTTTTTAAAAATGTATCTAGAATAATCTGGGATATACTAAACAAAGCGATATTCCTTTAAAAAAAAATTGAACTTCAAAAGCATTTGAAAATGCTGTAAATACCACATTTGTATTAAAATCATACTTTTTCAGAATTAGAACTGAATAAAAATATTCTGTACAAAAGATTAAGAAATTATAACATTAAATTATAAAATTTTACAAAAAAACATTAAAAAAAAACTTTATTAAATATCCAAGAAACTTAAAATAATTATGAAAATAAACAGCTCTGAACTGTGCTATTAAAGCACCCATATATTTTCATTTTGTGTTAGGGTGCGCCTACAAGTTAGGGGAAACCGGGGTAGAATTAGCCAGCAGATGAAATTTTTCATTGCGTATAATTTGTACAAAACATGTTTGTACCAGGCTGAAAAATAATTCAGTGAGTAGTAAGGGATGTGTTTACTTCGAATAAGTAGCGGTTTCCTCAATATTCCTTCTAAAGCAGGCTATAACATCTCACTGTCTAAGGCGGGCTTCAGACCTAAGACTTAGCCATCTGGCTTAATTCCCCTAATTCCTAATCAGTCAGGATTTTTTAGCAAATTGTTGTTTAGGATTGGATTATAAGGGCAAATGATTTATTAGATTTTGAAAACTCAATAAAATTGCTTATTATTTAGATTTTTGAGACCTTCGGGAACTGGGCTAAACCTCCAGTCTGAAGCCGGCATAATACCGTGAGCGGCTAATTCTACCCCAGTCTCCCCTAATATTTGTGTTACCAAAAAAACATCTAAATTCTTAATTTTCTTAATTACTTCTAATATCGGTTTTTTAAGGTCAAAGGTTTAAAAGGTTCTAGATAGCGTATTTCTCAACTGAATGTTATCATCTTTGGGATATTTAGAAAAGCCTTGGAATTTCTGACGAGTCTAAAAATCGGTTCCATTCGGTTACGAACCGATAAGCATTTTTTGTCCGAAAATCAGTTATAATTACTCTTAACCCTTTAATGACGAGACACTTTTTACGGACTGAAAATCAACAATAAAAATTAAACTGAGAAACATAATCAATGATAAGTCTTACGTATTAGTATTGTAGTTTTTATTGCCAAAAGGGTTTTGCTTAAAAAAATTAGAAGTAAAAAAAATAAATAAAATCAATTATGAATTTGAGAATTTAAAAATTCGCCATTTTTCAGATTAAATTTGTACTACATAGCAAATAGCTAGAGACTTGCAAAAAATATTCTAGATTCCTTCAACCTTCTACTTTACAATTATGTTCAAACATAAGAAAAAATAACTTTGGGTAGTCAGGAAAAATTATTTTCTTATGGGACACCGGTGTTCCAATCGTCCTTAAAGGGTTAAGCTATTTTTAATGATTTCGAGTATTCCGCAAAGCATGGTAAGTCTTGCCAAACTTAAAAAAAAAAATTTATGATGAAAATAGACTTGGCTCGCTAAAATTGGTTCAAATTTACTTTAGTCATAAATATGTTTTAATATTAAAAATTAATGAAAATGCCATTAATTATTCACATGCTTATAAATAATTTTGAACCAAGTTTTGCGGGCCAAGTCTACCTTTGTGTCTTTATGATTCACTCTGATAATATCACGATACAAATTTCGTACGAATCTCAGCAGATATTTTTTGAAAATATGATTTTCTAATTGTGGCATTGTCGAGGTGAACTGACAATTCAAAAATGACAATTTTATAAAACCAAACAGCCACTTTTAGACCAAGACAGAATGTATTTTGCAAAATTAATCAATTAGGGGAGACTGGGGCAAAACCTGTCAAAACGCATATTTAATTCTTTCACAAGCTCTGAGAAAACTTAAACGTTTTATAATAAGCATATTCTTATAGGAAATTTACTTCTCTACAACATTGCAGAAGTCTATTTTCCTCTATCTCTAAAGAAATGTGATTTTCGAATCATTTTCTAAAAATCGATTTTGTGGAGATTCTCAAAATTGCTGGGGCAAATTTTGTCAGTCTTCGGATAATTTGTGACGTTTTACTCTCGCAAACGTTAAAAATATCAAATAGACATATTTTTATAGGAAATTTATTCCTCTACAACTTTGTCGAAGATAATTTTTCTCTATCTTAACGAGAAATGTGCTTAAATTGAACTAATCAGTATTGATATTTTCTGTAAGCCAAATATTCCAAAAATAGGGCTCAAAATATCATTATTTTTATTTTACATAAACCTTCCTCGAATCCCTTGAAACTTTGTAAGTTTAGGAAGGTTCATGAAGGCTATCTATAATAAAATTTTCAAGCCTCAGTCTCTTTTATTTTAGAAAATAGTGAATATTGAAATTTCCGTTTCAACAAATTTTGCCCCAGTCTCCCCTACATTTTCGAACTCATATGATAAATATGACAGGTTTCCAATTCACCTGTGACAATGGAATAAAATTTAGAGAATCCTAGGGTTAGGACTAATTAAGTGCAAGAGTAAAATTTGCGATAAAAAAAAACAGAGATCACAAATAAAAATCTAAATCTATTCTATTTTTGACTTATCGATTGTTTTCTTAATTTAGAGTAGGGTGAAAGGAACATCTATTGACACTTTAAGAACTCGTGTCAGCACCTATTGACACCCTACTTTGTACCATTTGGGATACGAAATTTAAACATCTCTGTTTATAGTAAAAGGTATTTTACAGAAAAACGTTATAGAGTAAGTGTGCCAAATTTTGGCAGAGTTGCATGCAAGCGCCAAAGTGTCAAGTTTGAAATTTAATATCTTTAATAGAATTTGATTTTTTCATTCCTTCCACTTAAGGAGTGTTGCTTAGAACCTTGTAGACAGTTTATCGTCTTTATTTACTTTAAAATCGTTCTTAATATATTTTAAAATGAATAAAAATATAGACATAGCTTTGGGGCCCTATTTCGGCCACCTTCATTCTCATAGTTCCTTGCCCTTCGGGAATTCTTCCAATGTCTTTTTCACGTCATCTCATTTGTCAAAGCTACATTTTTTGTTATTCTTTTGCATTGTATAATCTCTAGAGTACGTAAAATCTAAAAGTTCATGGAAATTCGAGGAACGAAAAATGTGGCCGAAATTTGGCACACTTACCCTATTACTTATATTTTTCTAGATACATTAAATAATTTTCAACATTTTGACAAAAGTGTCAATAGGGGTTCCCTGTCGAACAGACGTTGCTCCGACCCTAAGTATTTGTTTGCTTTATGCTATTTTTATAGTCCTGCTTAAACTTTCTAAATTGCTATTCCAATGACTTTCAATTGATGTTTAATCAACAATCAACTCGTATTCTACCAAATGGCTTGAGAAATATCCCAGCTATTCTTAATCCTTATCACATCATCCGCTTTTCGAGGGGAGGAGAAAGGGGTTGAAACTAGATGGTAAATATTTGTCAGGTTTTTTCGGCAATATTGACACTTTTTTCCCTCTGTCCCAGAGGAATGAATATAAATTCTTCCGTAGTTGGAGAAACTTCCCCTGAAGCTGTTTGTTCATGGAAATCACTTCAGACTTTTCCCCACTCTGTGTATGCTTCGGCACGAATTTCCCACCGGAAAATTTTCCCCTCATGCTGTGCCCCTTTTCACAGAAAATCCAACACCAGAAAATCACCGTGCTATGCAGACATCAGTCTCGATACTTTCACGGTACGCGGAGGACGCTTTGCTGGTCCTTGGAATTTTGGACTGACGATAGGATAAAAAAGAAGCACGCGAAGACTTCGGGGTAGTGACTTCCTGGGTTCTAGGGGTGGTAGAGTTTCGCATTTCACGTCTTGTACGTGTGAATTACACCTAAGCGCGCTTGATTGGAGGAGGCTCCTCCGTGGTCTGAGACGGATGGAAGATTCTCATTCTTGTGAAAATCATGCTATAGTGAATAAAAGTGAATTCTAATTTTCTCTGGGAGTCGTGAAAGGAATTTCTTCCAGGCAAGAAGGGCAAAAAAAATATTGCGGGTAATTTTTCATTTAAAGTGCTTTGAGAGGTGATACATGGCAATTTTTGGGCTCAATTTTCTGCGAAAATGGGCATTAGGCGGAGGTTTTTTTTTCTTATTCTTGAGATAAGTGATACGACTATAGCTCAGAATTTACTAATCTTTAGCACAGGCAATAAAGTACTAAGCCCATACCTTCCTGCAATTGAATATCAACGGCTGAAAAATTAACAATCACCTTGGGGATTGAGCCAAAAAAGACAGGGAAGCTTAACTTTCCCCATGCATAGATTATGAAGGTGGTGGGAGGCCATTGGGGCGGATGGGAAAAAGAAAAACAAGGAATAACAGGAAAAGTGAAGAAGTATTCATAGTTTTGAGCCATGGAGGCAAAATTAGTTCTGTAATTGAGTTTTCGAAGCAATTTAGATGCGCATTTGCAACCGATTAGAATTTCATTCCACTAGATTTAAACTTAATTACACACCATGTAAGACTCCAAACTCTCAGCATACAAACTTTATGTGCTGCTCACTTAAGCATCATGTGTGGGTTCTTTATCCCACCTTTAATTTCATCTCATGAGACAGAATGAGCCATCGTGAAATGTAATTAAATTTGTCGTTTGCGCTAAAGTCACTAAATTGCCATCTTCATCTGCAAATGATCAATTTTCTGCCAAAAAAAATCTATTTTATTTAAAAATTGTGCTTTAACAAATAGAAGAAAATCCTCTTTGG